>NW_028157746.1:0-95396 GCF_964263955.1 Coregonus lavaretus
TACACTACACTACAGACCACTACACTACAGACCACTACAGACCACTACACTACACTACAGACCACTACACTAGACTACAGACCACTACACTACAGACCACTACACTACAGACCACTACACTACACTACAGACCACTACACATCACTACACTACAGACCACTACACTACACTACACAACACTACACTACAGACCACTACACTACACTACAGACCAGTACACTACAGACCACTACACTACAGACCACTACACTACACTACAGACCACTACACTACAGACCACTACACTACACTACAGACCACTACACTATACTAGACTACAGACCACTACACTACAGACCACTACACTACACTACAGACCACTACACTACACTACAGACCACTACACTATACTAGACTACAGACCACTACACTATACTATACTACACTACACTACAGACCACTACACTACACTACAGACCACTACACTACAGACCACTACACTACAATACAGACCACTACACTACAGACCACTACACTACAGACCACTACACAACACTACACTACACTACAGACCACTACACTACACTACACAACACTACACTACAGACCACTACACTACACTACAGACCACTACACTACAGACTACTACACTATACTAGACTACAGACCACTACACTACAGACCACTACACTACACTACACTACAGACCACTACACTATACTAGACTACAGACCACTACACTACACTACAGACCACTACACTACACTACAGACCACTACACTACACTACAGACCACTACACTACAGACCACTACACTACAGACCACTACACTACACTACAGACCACTACACTACACTACACTACAGACCACTACACTACAGACCACTACACTACAGACCACTACACTACACTACAGACCACTACACTACAGACCACTACACTACACTACAGACCACTACACTACACTACACACCACTACACTATACTAGACTACAGACCACTACACTATACTATACTACACTACACTACAGACCACTACACTACACTACAGACCACTACACTACAGACCACTACACTACAATACAGACCACTACACTACAGACCACTACACTACAGACCACTACACAACACTACACTACACTACAGACCACTACACTACACTACACAACACTACACTACAGACCACTACACTACACTACAGACCACTACACTACAGACTACTACACTATACTAGACTACAGACCACTACACTACAGACCACTACACTACACTACACTACAGACCACTACACTATACTAGACTACAGACCACTACACTACACTACAGACCACTACACTACACTACAGACCACTACACTACACTACAGACCACTACACTACAGACCACTACACTACAGACCACTACACTACACTACAGACCACTACACTACACTACACTACAGACCACTACACTACAGACCACTACACTACAGACCACTACACTACACTACAGACCACTACACTACAGACCACTACACTACAGACCACTACACTACAGACCACTACACTACAGACCAATACACTACAGACCAATACACTACAGACCACTACAGACCACTACACGACTCGTCGTGAAACACTATCTTGACCCGAGACAAACTCTAGCCCTTAGAGTTGAAGGAGCAATGTGGTTTACATTCATGTTAAAGCTGTGTGTGTGTGTCTCCCCTACACCAGGCACAGCCAGGAACTCCCTGAACCAGCCCAACGTGTGGCTGACCATCCTCCTCACCTCCATCCTCTGTGTACTTCCTGTGGTCGCCTACCGCTTCCTGTTGATACAGCTCCGCCCCACCATCAACGACAAGGTGGGAACACTGACCAACCACATGCTGTCTTCTAGAAACCACTGACCAATCGCACTCTGGTTTTGGAGGATTTCTAAATTTGTTAAAGGTCGTGAACAGTCAAAATTATGTTTTTCATGAGATTGGATGATATGTGGATGAAACCAGATCAAAGTGTGATGACCAAAGTATGGAAAATGACTGTTGCTTCTAAACTGATAAAGTTTTATCATAAAGTTATTGGTCCCCTCCCCTGTGTAAAACACTTGGATTCAGGAGACGGGATTATTAAGGGGATAGGGTGACATCTCCATAACTCTCTCATTTTAATACACCAATGGTAACATGATATTCTCTTACCTGTGGTCCTCTGTAGCTCAATTGGTAGAGCACGGCGCTTGTAACGCCAGGGTAATGGGTTCGATCCCCGGGACCACCCATACGTAAAAATGTATGCACACATGACTGTAAGTCGCTTTGGATAAAAGCGTCTGCTAAATGGCATATTATTATTATTATTATTATTATTATTATTATTATTATTATTACCTAATTTAAATAAGTACCCTTGTAACCAACATCGGAGAAGATGTGTTTGCAGAGGGGTGTGGTTTATATAGCTAGATAGCTACACTACTGGTGCCAAAATTGGACTGTAGGGTGTCAGCAAATATAATTAAAAGTTTACCCTATTCATCTATGGCAAATACACTTAGATGTTTCCCCATTCATCTGATCTTAGCTAGTTACTGGCATGGAACAAAAGGGGGGTAAGTGTCATTCAAAACTCAAGACGCAATTGTCAACTCAACACATCCGTCAGAGCTGCTGTGAACCGCATCACAAGAGACATGGCAACCGGGAGATGGATAAAACATTTGACATCATTGATGCAATTTCAATGTTGTATTGAGTTGCTTTGTGTAACATCAAATTAGCTTGAGATGATTTTACTGCCACACTGCTCATCCAAGTTGCTTGACATAGGCGTTCCAAAGAGCTGTCAGTCGAGGTCGAGTTCATGAATGTAAGCTCCCCGCCCACTCTCTTTTCAAACTTCCTGGTAGTTAGCCATGAGAGAGAACTACTAAAAACAAATATTAGGGTGATATTTTAGTCACTCAAAAGGGTATTTTAGATTGGAATCAGAAAGACTGTTCGGGACCTTTAAGCGTTGTTCCCTGGTGTTGTTGTTTTTGTTTGCCTGTATTCCCTATTATATTACATTACAAAGACAATCATAACTGACCTACGATACTTTTAAATCTTAAACTTTGCTGTCCTGTCCTACTCCTATCCCCTCCCCTCCCTACCAGGTGATGTTCAAGGTGAGACAGGCCAAGGCCACGCCCCCTCCCCCACCACGACGAGCCAGGATCCGCCGTACCAGCACTCGCCGCTCCGGCTACGCCTTCTCGCACGCGAAGGGCTACGGGGACCTGGTGACGTCTTACCATTTCCTGCGCCGTCCCGCCGTCACGCTCGCCACCGCTTTCACCCCTCTGGGACGCACCACAGGGTTCAGCCCCACGGGCCGCTCGGCAGGATACAGCCCCACTGGGAACGCTCTGAACTCCAGACCACAGGACGTGGAGGTGACATCACTACAGATGTACCGCACAGTGCGAGACACCGCCTTCTGAGGGAAGAGAGGAAGAGGATGTGGAGGAGTTGTTGTTGTTGTTGTTGTTGTTTACAGAGGACCAAATCAGGGGGGCGTGATATGTAAAATAAATATCCTAAACATTGACACATACTGTAACTGTCCACACACAAATCTCTATGACGACAGACTTGTCGGAGCATTCCCAAGACCCTTGTGTCTGGTAGGTCCCACTCTCTTTTTCTGCTTCATTCCCTCTCCTATTCTAATCATTGGCCTTGTGTCCCATCAGGACTGTTGTCATGGGGCAACGTGCCTCTCCTGTTCCAATCATTGGCCTTGTGTCCCATCAGGACTGTTGTCATGGGAAACGTACCTCTCCTGTTCCAATCATTGGCTTTGTGTCCCATCAGGAATGTTGTCATGGGAATCGTACCTCTCCTGTTCCAATCGTTGGCTTTGTGTCCCATCAGGACTGTTGTCATGGGGAAACGTACCTCTCCTGTTCCAATCGTTGGCCTTGTGTCCCATCAGGACTGTTGTCATGGGGAAACGTACCTCTCCTGTTCTAATCATTGGCCTTGTGTCCCATCAGGACTGTTGTCATGGGGAAACATACCTCTACAGGTCAACTGTATGCTATATTGTCTATCAGGACAGATTGACTGTAAGGTACTTTAAGGGTATCAACTGGGGATATACTATTACACTATACTACAGTATGACGTTGTACTCAGTGCTGTTACACCATAGGAACGTACACTGAGTGTACAAAACATTAAGAACACCTTACTAATATTGAGTCGCACCCCCCCCCCCCCCTTTTGCCCTCAGAACAGCCTCAATTAGTCGGGGCATGGACTCTACAAGGTGTCAAGTGTTCCACAGGTATGCTGGCCAATGTTGACTCCAATACTTCCCACAGTTGTGCCAAGTTGGCTTGATGTCCTTTGGGTGGTGGACCATTCTTGATACACACGGGAAACTGTTGAGCGTGAAAAACCCAGCAGCGTTGCAGTTCTTGACACAAACCGGTGCGCCTGGCACCTACTACCATACCCCGTTCAAAGGCACTTAAATATTTTGTCTTGCCCATTCACCCTCCGAATGTCACAATTGTCTCAAAGCTTAAAAAACCTTCTTTAACCTGTCTCCTCCCCTTCATCTACACCGATTTGAAGTGGATTTAACAAGTGACATCAATAAGGGATCATAGCTTTCACTTGGATTCACCTGGTCAGTCTATGTCATGGAAAGAGCAGGTGTTCTTAATGTTTTGTACACTAAGTGTACTACAGTATGACTTCGTACTGTGACACCATAGGAACGCACTAAACCAAAGGCCAGACCAAACCTCTCACAGCCGTGGGCTTTATGCCTTCTTCTACCCTCACCCAGCAACCAGCCCTCTCCTCTCCCACTGTGATAATACCAGTATACAATCACACAGCTGGAGAGATGTACTGAACACTAACCATGGAGGGAGTTGGTAGGAGTTAGACCTTTCCTGTCTCTGGTCCACACTCCATTCCAGTTGGTGGCGGTAATGCACCTTGAAGTTGGTTGCCAACCGTCATATAAAAATCCACAGAAGAAGAAGATTGTGGAGTTAAGATGGAGGCTATCACCAGCAGAATCCTGATTGTATGAACAAGTGTTTTTGCCCTTTTAAACCAAACAATGTTTTTTTATATATACACATTTCGCTGAATAACTACCTGTGGACTTTTAGAAGTTAGACATTTGTTTTTTTTATAAAGGAGATGGATCTACTATCTTCTGTTCAGTGTTGTTCATCCAAGGGCTGAATCAGTTTTCATCCTGAATGGGATAGTGAAATGGTTAGCATGCGTAAAAACGTAAAAAATATTTGTTACCCTATAGTCTATATATTGGGTGGTTGAAATTGTTTAATTTCATATTTGATTAGACATATTATATTTGACCTTGTTTCGATGTTGATAGTTAAATGGTATGTTTGAATCAACATTGTTTTAACGTCATGCCATCATCAACCTAAATAAAGAGGTATATTGAAATAAAAAGTGAAGCCACAGTCCAACAATTCTTGCCTGAACAGTGACCCCTACTGGTATAAGAGGTGTAAATCACTTCAGTGAGAACGAGTCTAGCGTCCAGATGTCTACCTCTATGTACCCTGCTTAGTTTTGGAAACAACCTGTGTCAGTTTCAACTGAGCTATCATATCAACACATTTTGTACGTTGATCAGCTTCCATACTCATTTGCGTAGACTACCTAAATAACATTGAAAAGTTGAAAGTAACTCTCTCTCTTACGCAATCTGTATGTTTACATATTAGTCATTTAGCAGACTCTCTTATCCAGAGCGACTTACAGTTAGTGAGTGCATACATTTTCGTGCTTGTATGTGAAAGTAAATTCATCGGGGACCGTGTACAACATGCCATTGCACCAGATTTAGCTTTGATAGCTAATTATCACCTGTAGTCACTGGGCAGAAAACATTAAACATTAATACATCAACACAATCCTACAGTATAACACACTATTCAAATATCTATCTATCTATCTATCTATCTATCTATCTATCTATCTATCTATCTATCTATCTATCTATCTATCTATCTATCTATCTATCTGTATAAAATAAATAAAAAATAACCTAAATATATTCCATCAGAGTTTAAATGTGCCTTGGTCCTACAGTATCTGATATCTTAAGAGTTGGAACGTCTTAATGTTCCCACGACTGATTTACCTTCAGCCACCTTTTCAGGTTTGCCTGGAAGCTAGCAAAGGTAGTGGTCTCTCTCACACTGGTTGGCAGGTTGTTCCATAATCTAGACGCTCTGACTGAAAAAGCTGTCTGGCCAAATTTGGTGGACCTAAACTGAGTTGAGCAGTTCCCTCTGGTTGAAGCTCTTGTTGTCATGGTATTGTCCTTGCAAATCGAATCAAATCAAATTGTATTTGACACATGCGCCGAATACAACAGGTGTGTAGACCTTACTGTGAAATGCTTACTTACAAGCCCTTAACCAACAATGCAGTTCAAGAAATAGAGTTAAGAAAATATTTACTTAATAAACTAAAGTAAGAAATAAAATCAATAGTAATAAAATAACAATAGCGAGGCTATATACAGGAAGTACCGATACAGAGTCAATGGGGTTACAGGTTAGTCCAGGTAATATGTACATGTAGGTAGGGGTAAAGTGACTGCATAGATAATAAACAGCGAGTAGCAGCAGTGTAAAAGCAAAGGGGGGTGTAAATACTCCAATAGGTAACAAACTGTTTAAGAGGTGGTGGACAAACGTCATGAGTGACCTTAAACAGCAGAGAAGTGTCGGCAAGGCATAAGAAGCTATCAAAGCTCAGTAGGTTGTATTTCTTAAGGATATTGCAGTGGTGATAGGTGTTTGGTTTTTTTTGACCAGCACTTTCAGTTTGTTTATAAAGCTTTTTGAAGTGGTTTCATTGCTGTGCTACTAGCTTGTGACCAGGTTGTGACCCAGTACGAGAGACGGGACAGAATCATTGAGTACATGTACAGTTTAGCAGCATCTGTTGATCAATGCACAGAACCCTTATAGTTTTGATCTGATCATAGCTTATTTACAGTATGCTTGATCTGGCAATGTGGTGCAGAGGTTCCGTATGGAGGGTGTGATGCAATTGCGGAGCCTCCGGAGGCTTGCAGAGGCCAAATTGAGCTCTGTATAAGGCTCTACATGGTCAATCTGACATCTGAAGTGACCGTACAGCATCTACTGCAATGCGGCCTCCGCAGAAGTCAGAGCATTCATACTTCTTGCTCTTCGGAGAGCTGTCATACACATCCAATGAACTCATAGTGAATCAGGGCTAATCATCACTATAGAGTACCACAGTATGAGTCATAATACCCATAAAACCTAGCGGTCAAAAAGGAAAATGGTTCCAATCGTTAATCCACCATTCATTTTTCCCATAGGGGATTTTAGAAACACTTAAAATAAGGGCTGTGTTTTGTGTTGGCTTACCCTGGCGTGACGTTTTGATAACCATGTAAATCTCTCTCTCGCGCCCGTATTGACCCCACAAAAAATAAAACGCTGATTAGCTGCTAATGTGGCTATCATGAAGAATTACAAATGCCATGATGATCTGGACGTGATTGCCAAATCGAGGCAAAGGTAAGAATCTCTGGATTAACTATCTAATGTTAGCTAAACGTAGTAATGAATACATTCGCTAAATCTCTTTAAATTGACAATTCTGTGAACTGTCTTGTGCAGGTTTTAAATTGACACAATACCTGTTAGCAAAGGTGTCAGCTAGAGATGACATGCAGGAGCTTGCAGGGATTTGTAGTCTTCATTGATGTCTACTTTGATGCTAATTAGCGTTTTTCGAATCTGAGAGTAAATAGAGCTGAATATATTGATAAGTCACCTTGTACCTTTATTTTAACAGCGAAGACATATTGAGACCTAGATCTCTTTTCCAAATGCGCCCTGTCTAATACAATATAAAATACACATTAAACACAGTAAATGTATGGTAAGCATGGTAAGCACAAATTAAACATCACAAATCACACAGAAAAACTGTTACATTCCTCCACAAATAAATCCCCAATCAATACTTTAAATTGCCCGAACGGCACCAGAACATCAAGAAGAAGATGTATTTTGGATTTTGAATCCAGCAATACGGTGTATTAAAACTAAAAGCAGATTTACCTCCTCGGTGGAGACGCTAGGAACCTCAAGAGCTAACCAATCCTGTGAACGGGTTAGGCAACTCAGATGTCTATACTTGAACAGCAAAGTTAGATAAGACGGAAGTTTATGAAGTAGGGCCTTGTAAACAAAAAGGGAGTAATGTAGAGATCTACGGGTCTTTAGCGAAGCCCAGCCAACCTTTTGATACAGGATGCAGTGATGAGTATCAAAACTGTCGCCTGTAACAAAACGAAGGACACTATGGTAGATGGCATCCAAAGGTTTAAGAGTAGTAGCAGCTGCACTTTGATAAATAATATCACCATAATCAAGAACAGATAAAAAGGTTGACTGAATAATCTGCTTCCTACTGCTTAGAGAAAGGCACGATCTGTTTCTGTAGAAAAATGCCAACTTTAAATCTTAGGTTCTTAACCAGCTCATCTATATGTTGTTTAAACTTCAAATCCATATCAATCCAAATGGCTAAGTATTTATATGTGGGAAAATGTTCGATTGGAGAACCATCTAATGAGTGAACATGTAGTTCATCTGAAACATTCTTATGAGAGTTTAAAAACAACATGTATTTCATTTTGCCCTTAATAAGGTCAAGTTTTAAATCACCAAGGGATTCCTGCATAGCTATAAAATCTGACTGTAGTTTTGACAGAGCCAGATCAACAGTGGGGGAAATATAATAGTATCATCTGCATATACAGTGGAGAGAACAAGTATTTGATACTCTGCCGATTTTGCAGGTTTTCCTACTTACAAAGCATGTAGAGGTCTGTAATTTTTATCATAGGTACACTTCAACTTTGAGAGACGGAATCTAAAACAAAAATCCAGAAAATCACATTGTATGATTTTAAAGTAATTAATTAGCATTTTATTGCATGACATAAGTATTTGATCACCTACCAACCAGTAAGAATTCCAGCTCTCACAGACCTGTTAGTTTTTCTTTAAGAAGCCCTCCTGTTCTCCACTCATTACCTGTATTAACTGCACCTGTTTGAACTCGTTACCTGTATAAAAGACACCTGTCCACACACTCAATCAAACAGACTCCAACCTCTCCACAATGGCCAAGACCAGAGAGCTGTGTAAGGACATCAGGGATAAAATTGTAGACCTGCACAAGGCTGGGATGGGCTACAGGACAATAGGCAAGCAGCTTGGTGAGAAGGCAACAACTGTTGGCGCAATTAGTAGAAAATGGAAGAAGTTCAAGATGACGGTCAATCAACCTCTGTCTGGGGCTCCATGCAAGATCTCACCTCGTGGGGCATCAATGATCATGAGGAAGGTGAGGGATCAGCCCAGAACTACACAGCAGGACCCGGTCAATGACCTGAAGAGAGCTGGGACCACAGTCTCAAAGAAAACCATTAGTAACACACTACGCCGTCATGGATTAAAATCCTGCAGCGCACGCAAGGTCCCCCTGCTCAAGCCAGCGCATGTCCAGGCCCGTCTGAAGTTTGCCAATGACCATCTGGATGATCCAGAGGAGGAATGGGAGAAGGTCATGTGGTCTGATGAGACATAAATAGAGCTTTTTAGTCTAAACTCCACTCGCCGTGTTTGGAGGAAGAAGAAGAATGAGTACAACCCCAAGAACACCATCCCAACCGTGAAGCATGGTGGTGGAAACATCATTCTTTGGGGATGCTTTTCTGCAAAGGGGACAGGACGACTGCACCGTATTGAGGGGAGGATGGATGGGGCTATGTATCGTGAGATCCCTCAGTAAGAGCATTGAAGATGGGTCGTGGCTGGGTCTTCCAGCATGACAATGACCCGAAACAGCCAGGGCAACTAAGGAGTGGCTCCGTAAGAAGCATCTCAAGGTCCTGGAGTGGCCTAGCCAGTCTCCAGACCTGAACCCAATAGAAAATCTTTGGAGGGAGCTGAAAGTCCGTATTGCCCAGCGACAGCCCCAAAACCTGAAGGATCTGGAGAAGGTCTGTATGGAGGAATGGGCAAAAATCCCTGCTGCAGTGTGTGCAAACCTGGTCAAGACCTACAGGAAACGTATGATCTCTGTAATTGCAAACAAAGGTTTCTGTACCAAATATTAAGTTCTGCTTTTCTGATGTATCAAATACTTATGTCATGCAATAAAATGCAAATTAATTACTTAAAAATCATACAATGTGATTTTCTGGATTTTTGTTTTAGATTCCGTCTCTCACAGTTGAAGTGTACCTATGATAAAAATTACAGACCTCTACATGCTTTGTAAGTAGGAAAACCTGCAAAATCTGCAGTGTATCAAATACTTGTTCTCTCCACTGTAGATTAAGTTTACAATTTTTTACCAATTGACCAATGCTGTTTATATACAGTTGAAGTCGAAGTTTAAATACACCTTAGCCAAATACATTTAAACTCAGTTTTTCACAATTCCTGACATTTAATCCTAGTAAAAATTCCCTGTCTTAGGTCAGTTAGGATCAGCACTTTATTTTAAGAATGTGAAATGTCAGAATAATAGTTGAGAGAATTATTTATTTCAGCTTTTATTTCTTTCATCACATTCCCAGTGGGTAAGAAGTTTACATACACTCAATTTGTATTTGGTAGCATTGCCTTTAAATTGTTTAACTTGGGTCAAACTTTTCGGGTAGCCTTCCACAAGCTTCCCACAATAAGCTGGGTGAATTTTGGCCTTCCCTCCTGACAGAGCTGGTGTAACTGAGTCAGGTTTGTAGGCCTCCTTGCTCGCACATGCTTTTTCAGTTCTGCCCACAAATGTTCTATAGGATTGAGGTCAGGGCTTTGTGGTGGCCACTCCAATACCTTGACTTTGTTGTCCTTAAGCCATTTTGCCACAACTTTGGAAGTATGTTTGGGGTCATTGTCCATTTGGAAGACCAATTTGCGACCAAGCTTTAACTTCCTGACTGATGTCTTGAGATGTTGCTTCAATATATCCACATAATTTTCCTTCCTCATGATGCCATCTATTTTGTGAAGTGCACCAGTCCCTCCTGCAGCAAAGCACCCCCACAGCATGATGCTGCCACCCCCGTGCTTCACGGTTGGGATGATGTTCTTCGGCTTGCAAGCACCCCCTTTTCCTCCAAACATAACGATGATCATTATGGCCAAACAGTTCTATTTTTGTTTCATCAGACCAGAGGACATTTCTCCAAAAGTATGATCTTTGTCCCCATGTGCAGTTGCAAACCGTAGTCTGACTTTTTTAATGGTTGTTTTGGAGCAGTGGCTTCTTCCTTGCTGAGCGGCCTTTCAGGTTATGTCGATATAGGACTCGTTTTACTGTGGATATAGATACTTTTGTACCTGTTTCCTCCAGCAGCTTCACAAGTTTTCCAGAATTTAGAGATTGAGACTTTCTGATTCGTCTTACACAATGATTCCTCATTTGCTTAAAATATTGCCAGTCCGGGCCTAAGCCTGTGTTCCTGGCCTTGACCCTAGCATCATGTATTTTATGAATGACTTCTGATAATAAATAAGTGTACCAGGTATTCGATCTACCTTTAACCCTTAATCTTTTGAAGGGAGCATGTAAAAGAGTCTCAACGCTAAATCAGGTTCAGGGATAGCTGAAATACAATCAAGGTCACTAAAATAAAGATAGTGTAAAAAAAGCCTGTTCACTGAAGTTTTTTAAGTTCCTCTTTGTGATGACACAAGGCTTAGATTTTTGTATTCTCACATCTCTAACACAAACAACTGGGCAATGGTCACTAATGTCTTGGGCGAAGACACCAGTAAAAACATATTTATCTGGTGTATTTGTTAAAATAAGCTCAATCAGAGTTGACTTTGAAGGATCTCTAGTCACCAGCTGGGTTAGGTTTAGATCATTACACATGTTTTTTTAGATTGTCTGAAGCATGCATTTCCCAATCATAATTTAGGTCACCCATGATAATAACTTCTGATTCAGTAAAAGAAGACAACACACTAGTTAACTCTTTGAGCGCACAAAGGTTATCCGAGGGAGGACGGTAGACCCCTATAACAGTTATGGATACATTTTCCCCCAGACAAAGGCTTAAAGATAGAAGAAAAAAATGTTGGCAAGGGAAATGGATTTCAGTAACGAGAGAGAAACGATTTGTAATAAAAATGCCCACTCCACCACCTCTACCCTGTCTGTCAGCTCTGAACCCTCAATATTAATATCAGAGTCCAGAATGTCCCCAGAGATCCAAGTTTCAGTCAATTCCTGAATGTCCAGATTTGTTTGCATAGCCCAGATCTTGATGTAATCCAGTTTAGTAAGTAAGCTCCTAATGTTCATATGCATCCACCCAAGTCCTTTACGATTTTAAAGTCACATGGAAACTCAAACTCAAACAAGCTACGTTCAATAGTCGGCTGCGGGCCCTGTCTGATGGTTGATATTGATATAGTTGGTATTGCTATAAGATTGCATAGAACTCCACCATTTGGTCTATCCTTATTAGTAATAGAGGAAGGCAAAGACATTTGAATTATTAGGATGGGAAGGGGCGGGTGAGGTGGGAGGGAAGAGGTGATTTTACCAGGGAGGGGTCTCAGCAGGGCAGTCAGTCAGAGAGTGGCAACATGGTCACGAGGCAGTGGCACCACGACCAGGCTGAGGAGTAGAAAAGGAAAAGGTCTTAAAGTTGGACCTATCCAGGATACGGTGCAATGTCTCAATTTGCTTACTCTGGACGTCCTGCTCAGAAAATGTGGAAATTTGGCTGGCCAATATTACCCCGGAATTGTGCAAAGTAAGTGCAGCACCTACATGGGATGAAACGTTCACCATAGTCTTTGAAGGTGGTAGTCGCCAATCTGGAAAAAGCCTGTTTCACCGTATGGCGGAGAGTGGTAGACGCTATTTTGGAAAAATTCCACGCAAATGAAATAGGTTGGCGAGGAATAAGCTAAAAGTCAATCAATCCACACAGTGTGATAGTTAGATTGAATCACAGTCTGTAGGATCATCACAGTTATAGGCAGCAACCCAACCATAGACTAGAATCCAGCCAGCACTAGGACCCACAATAAGGCACAAAACTGGCCAGCATACAGTGGGGAAAAAAAGTATTTAGTCAGCCACCAATTGTGCATGTTCTCCCACTTAAAAAGATGAGAGTGGCCTGTAATTTACATCATAGTTACACGTCAACTATGACAGACAAATTGAGAAAAAAAAATCAGAAAATCACATTGTAGGATTTTTAATGAATTTATTTGCAAATTATGGTGGAAAATAAGTATTTGGTCACCTACAAACAAGCAATATTTCTGGCTCTCACAGACCTGTAACTTCTTCTTTAAGAGGCTCCTCTGTCCTCCACTCGTTACCTGTATTAATGGCACCTGTTTGAACTTGTTATCAGTATAAAAGACACCTGTCCACAACCTCAAACAGTCACACTCCAAACTCCACTATGGCCAAGACCAAAGAGCTGTCAAAGGACACCAGAAACAAAAGTGTAGACCTGCACCAGGCTGGGAAGACTGAATCTGCAATAGGTAAGCAGCTTAGTTTGATGAAATCAACTGTGGGAGCAATTATTAGGAAATGGAAGACATACAAGACCACTGATAATCTTCCTCGATCTGGGGCTCCACGCAAGATCTCACCTCGTGGGGTCAAAATGATCACAAGAACGGTGAGCAAAAATCCCAGAACCACACGGGGGGACCTAGTGAATGACCTGCAGAGAGCTGGGACCAAAGTAACAAAGCCTACCATCAGTAACACACTACGCCGCCAGGGACTCAAATCCTGCAGTGCCAGACGTGTCCCCCTGCTTAAGCCAGTACATGTCCAGGCCCGTCTGAAGTTTGCTAGAGTGCATTTGGATGATCCAGAAGAGGATTGGGAGAATGTCATATGGTCAGATGAAACCAAAATATAACTTTTTGGTAAAAACTCAACTCGTCGTGTTTGGAGGACAAAGAATCCAGACCACATTGCTGGATCAAGCATAAATTGGCTTTAAGGCGATGCCCGTGTGCCTCCTAAATTTTGTTACAATGTGGAGGGCTCCGCATAGCTCCAAATAGCGCCGCAAAGGTGTTATCTAAAACCTAAATGTACAGTTCATTCGGAAAGTATTCAGAGCCCTTGACTTTTTCCACATTTTGTTACGTTACAGCCTTATTCTAAAATTGTTTTTTCCCCTCATCAATCTACACACAATACCCCATATTGACAAAGCAAAAACAGGTTAATATACATTTTTGTGAATTTATTAACAATAAAAAATTGGAAATATCACATTTACATAAGTATTCAGACCCTTTACTCAGTACTTTGTTGAAAAAATATATATTTTGATTTGTTTAACACTTTTTTGGTTACTACATGATTCCATATGTGTTATTTCATAGTTTTGAGGTCTTCACTATTATTCTACAATGTAGAAAATAGTAAAAATAAAGAAAAACCCTTGAATGAGTAGGTGTGTCCAAACTTTTGACTAGGTGTGTCCAAACTTTTGACTGGTACTGTAGACCGGTGTGTGCCTTTCCACATCATGTCCAATCAATTGAATTTACCACAGGTCGACTCCAATCAAGTTGTACAAACATCTCAAGGATGATCAATGGAAACAGGATGCACCTGAGCTCAATTTCGAGTCTCATAGCAAAGGTTCTGAATACTTATGTAAATAAGGTATTTTATTTATTTATTTTTTAATACATTTGCAAAGATTTCTACAAACCTGTAGAAAAAACTAAGAAGGAAGGAAGGGAAGCGCTGCTAAGTAGACAGTAGTAGGTTTTAGTAGACAGAAGGTGCACTTTGGTAAAAGGGGTAAATTGGTCTTCATATAGAAAGGAGGACCAAGGCTCTTCATATAATTAATTAAAATGCCTTTATTTGTATGGCATGTTCAATGGAAACAAAGTTTTAAAAACTCTGACGCGTATCGGCTGCATGGCCTTCCTCAGGGAGTACAAAGATATGACAATACAATGTCCTCTTTTGAACAGCTTTTTCCAATCAACCCTGATTTGAAGAGGGAGTGGTTACAGAATTCATTGGACACCTAGTAAGCAATAATATACACATTAAAATGTGAAATACTGTAGATATATGATCAAAAATGCATATCAAGGCTAGAAGCATCAGCACCCTTAGAAATGTAGTACTAACCTTGAATATGACTGGGCAACGTGTTAAGAATGGGAGAGACATCTATTTTATAGGACACTAGAACACGGCAAACATGGACCACACAACATTCTAAACATAGCTGAGGGCAATGGCGCAATATGTCCACTAGATGGCAGCAAAGAGACCTCTCACGACCCTACAGGAAAGGTGAGAAATCCATAATTTCATTTAAACCAGGGTACTTAGTGGCCTGTAGTTTGTAAATCCAAAAACGTTCCCTTTGGTTTAGCTGTTAATGAAATGCTTGACTTGAAACTCCATTTTAGAAGCTGTGTCAACAAAATGCTTTTACTGTGCAATATTTCTGCAATGGTTGCACTGGTAACATTTAAAAGAGCACCTGGGTTTGTGGTCTAGCCACGTTTTTTGAGAGTCACCAGGAAGATAGCTGTGGAGTAATTTGTCATTTAGGGTTGGACATCGCTTAAAGCTTTTGACTGGTGGCTCTGGGAAGACTTTGTGCAGCAGCGTATCACTTTGGATAATTCCCCAATTCTTTTTAATGATTATTTTAATGTTCTCTGCTTCAGTGCTGTATTTTGTAACAAAGTACACTCTCTCCGGTGCATCACGAGGCGCTCCCCTTCACAACAAGTTCTCGCTGTCAAGTTGTCCGGCCCTTATACCTGCATCTTTCAGGACCTGAGAGCTGTAACAGCGATTCTCCAATTCAGCAGTTTCCTGATTGCAAATTCCGCAGACTCTTTGGAATTGCGCATATGGAATGTTCTCTTTTAGCCTTTTGGGGTGGAAGCTGTCTGCCCTCAGAATGGTATTCCCATCTGTAGGTGTCCTATTTCAGCACTTTGCAAGGAATTTAAACAAAGTCAACTGGCTGGCTGATGATACCAAATATTTTTGAGAGAAAGGAATGAGGTATGTAAAGCAGTTACCTGTATTGAAGAGTTTTCCTTGGTATCAGGTTTGAAAATGAATATTGGTAAGTCAGTCTTATTTAGACTCAAGGACTGTGTTTCACAGGAGGTATATGGTATCTAAATTAAAGACAAGGTAACGTATCTTGGACTGTGTTTTACAGGAGGTACAGTGGGGAGAACAAGTATTTGATACACTGCCGATTTTGCAGGTTTTCCTACTTACAAAGCATGTAGAGGTCTGTAATTTTTATCATAGGTACACTTAAACTGTGAGAGACGGAATCTAAAACAAAAATCCAGAAAATCACATTGTATGATTTTTAAGTAATTCATTAGCATTTTATTGCATGACATAAGTATTTGATCACCTACCAACCAGTAAGAATTCCGGCTCTCACAGACCTGTTAGTTTTTCTTTAAGAAGCCCTCCTGTTCTCCACTCATTACCTGTATTAACTGCACCTGTTTGAACTCGTTACCTGTATAAAAGACACCTGTCCACACACTCAATCAAACAGACTCCAACCTCTCCACAATGGCCAAGACCAGAGAGCTGTGTAAGGACATCAGGGATAAAATTGTAGACCTGCACAAGGCTGGGATGGGCTACAGGACAATAGGCAATCAGCTTGGTGAGAAGGCAACAACTGTTGGCGCAATTATTAGAAAATGGAAGAAGTTCAAGATGACGGTCAATCACCCTCGGTCTGGGGCACCATGCAAGATCTCACCTCGTGGGGCGTCAATGGTCATGAGGAAGGTGAGGGATCAGCCCAGAACTACACGGCAGGACTTAGTCAATGACCTGAAGAGAGCTGGGACCACAGTCTCAAAGAAAACCATGAGTAACACACTACGCCGTCATGGATTAAAATCCTGCAGCGCACGCAAGGTCCCCCTGCTCAAGCCAGCGCATGTCCAGGCCCGTCTGAAGTTTGCCAATGACCATCTGGATGATCCAGAGGAGGACTGGGAGAAGGTCATGTGGTCTGATGAGACAAAAATAGAGCTTTTTGGTCTAAACTCCACTCGCCGTGTTTGGAGGAAGAAGAAGGATGAGTACAACCCCAAGAACACCATCCCAACCATGAAGCATGGAGGTGGAAACATCATTCTTTGGGGATGCTTTTCTGCAAAGGGGACAGGACGACTGCACCGTATTGAGGGGAGGATGGATGGGGCCATGTATCGCGAGATCTTGGCCAACACCTCCTTCCCTCAGTAAGAGCATTGAAGATGGGTCGTGGCTGGGTCTTCCAGCATGACAACGACCCGAAACACACAGCCAGGGCAACTAAGGAGTGGCTCCGTAAGAAGCATCTCAAGGTCCTGGAGTGACCTAGCCAGTCTCCAGACCTGAACCCAATAGAAAATCTTTGGAGGGAGCTGAAAGTCCGTATTGCCCAGCGACAGCTCCGAAACCTGAAGGATCTGGAGAAGGTCTGTATGGAGGAGTGTGCCAAAATCCCTGCTGCAGTGTGTGCAAACCTGGTCAAGACCTACAGGAAACATATGATCTCTGTAATTGCAAACAAAGGCTTCTGTACCAAATATTAAGTTCTGCTTTTCTGATGTATCAAATACTTATGTCATGCAATAAAATGCAAATTAATTACTTAAAAATCATACAATGTGATTTTCTGGATTTTTGTTTTAGATTCCGTCTCTCACAGTTGAAGTGTACATATGATAAACATTACAGACCTCTACATGCTTTGTAAGTAGGAAAACCTGCAAAATTGGCAGTGTTTCAAATACTTGTTCTCCCCACTGTATATGGTATCTAAATTAAATTAAAGACGTATCTTGGAATTGTTATATACAAGGATGAAGAACAAAGGAGTAATTTGAACTTTAACCCCATAACTGAGAAAACAAAGAAGAAATGGAACCTCTGGTTTCTGAGAGATATTTCATTATGGTCGGGGTTTATTGTCCAAAGCTGAAGGGTTATCCGGATCAGTTTGTTGTATTATTATCACTTGACTTACCCCCCAACATTTTAAAGGACTTAGATAAGATTCTTTATCATTTTATTTGGAGGAACATGCCTCACTATCTACGGAAATATATTCTCAGTGATACCCAAGAACAACGAGATCTTGAGGTTTTAGATTTCAATACTCTAAATAATACTTTTTAAATAAATAGGATTCTGAAGTATATTAAGAACCATAACAGTAGTTGGAATGTTTTCCCTAAGTACATACTGTATTTGACTCAGTTGGTGGTTTAGGTTTCTTCTGCAGTGTAATTTGGATGTTTATAAAATCCATGTAAATTTGGCCAATTTCCATAAGCAGGCACTTTTAGCTTGTTTGAGAATAAAAATATTTTGATTGGTCAGAATGAGGATGGATATCTACTCTCATATGGGGAATTTCTTGATAAGTTTAGAATTCCAATAACCCCTAAAGAATATGCCATTGTTTTTGATGCGATTCCTGGGGGGCTTTATTTTTTATTTATTTTTAAATCATCTGTGGTTGATGTAAGTACCATATATTTTACATGATAATCTATTAATTGGCAATATTAACATCTTCAAAGATAAATGTAGTAATAAACTAAGGTAAAATAAGGTATTTCAGTTTATTTGTAATTTCTTTGCTTAAAAATCTAAAAACCTGTTTTCGCTTTGTCATTATGGGGTATTGTGTGTAGATTGATGATATACACTACCGGTCAAAAGTTTTGGAACACCTACTCATTCAAGGGGTTTTCTTTCTTTCTTTTTTACTATTTTCTATATTGTAGAATAATAGTGAAGACATCAAAACTATGAAATAACACATATGGAATCATGTAGTAACCAAAAAAGTGAACGTTTCTTCAAGTGCAGTCTCACAAACCATCAAGCGCTATGATGAAACTGGCTCTCATGAGGACCGCCACAGGAATGGAAGACCCAGAGTTACCTCTGCTGCAGAGGATAAGTTCATTAGAGTTACCAGCCTCAGAAATAGCAGCCCAAATAAATGCTTCACAGAGTTCAAGTAACAGACACATCTCAACATCAACTGTTCAGAGGAGACTGTGAATCAGGCCTTCATGGTAGAATTGCTGCAAAGAAACCACTACTAAAGGACACCAATAATAAGAAGATACTTGCTTGGGCCAAGAAACATGAGCAATGGACATTAGACTGGTAGAAATGTGTAGTTTGGTCTGGAGTCCAAATTTAAAATTTCTGGTTCCAACCGCCGTGTCTTTGTGAGACGCAGAGTAGGTGAACGGATGATCTCTGCATGTGTATTTCCCACCGTAAAGCATGGAGGAGGAGGTGTTATGGTGTGGGCGTGCTTTGTTGGTGACACTGTCAGTGATTTATTTAGAATTCAAGGCACACTTAACCAGCATGGCTACCACAGCATTCTGCAGCGATATGCCATCCCATCTGGTTTGGGCTTAGTGGGACTATCATTTGTTTTTCAACAGGACAATGAGCCAACACACCTCCAGGCTGTGTAAGGGCTATTTTACCAAGAAGGAGAGTGATGGAGTGCTGCATCAGATGACCTGGCCTCCACAATCCCCCGACCTCAACCAAATTGAGATGGTTTGGGATAAGTCGGACCGCAGAGTGAAGGAAAAGCAGCCAACAAGTGCTCAGCATATGTGGGAACTCCTTCAAGACTGTTGGAAAAATCATGCCACATGAAGCTGGTTGAGAGAATGCCAAGAGTGTGCAAAGCTGTCATCAAGGCAAAGGGTGGCTATTTTTTGGTTACTACATGATTCTATATGTGTTATTTAATAGTTTTGACATCTTCACTATTATTCTACAATGAAGAAAATAGTAAAATTAAGAAAAACCCTTGAATGAGAAGGTGTTCTGAAACTTTTGACCAGTAGTGTATATATACAGTGGGGGAAAAAAGTATTTAGTCAGCCACCAATTGTGCAAGTTCTCCCACTTAAAAAGATGAGAGAGGCCTGTAATTTTCATCATAGGTACACGTCAACTATGACAGACAAATTGAGGAAAAAAATTCCAGAAAATCACATTGTAGAATTTTTTATGATTTTATTTGCAAATTATGGTGGAAAATAAGTATTTGGTCACCTACAAACAAGCAAGATTTCTGGCTCTCACAGACCTGTAACTTCTTCTTTAAGAGGCTCCTCTGTCCTCCACTCGTTACCTGTATTAATGGCACCTGTTTAAACTTGTTGTCAGTACAAAAGACACCTGTCCACAACCTCAAACAGTCACACTCCAAACTCCACTATGGCCAAGACCAAAGAGCTGTCAAAGGACACCAGAAACAAAATTGTAGACCTGCACCAGGCTGGGAAGACTGAATCTGCAATAGGTAAGCAGCTTGGTTTGAAGAAATCAACTGTGGGAGCAATTATTAGGAAATGGAAGACATACAAGACCACTGATAATCTCCCTCGATCTGGGGCTCCACACAAGATCTCACCCCGTGGGGTCAAAATGATCACAAGACTGGTGAGCAAAAATCCCAGAACCACACGGGGGGACCTAGTGAATGACCTGCAGAGAGCTGGGACCAAAGTAACAAAGCCTACCATCAGTAACACACTACGCCGCCAGGGACTCAAATCCTGCAGTGCTAGACGTGTCCCCCTGCTTAAGCCAGTACATGTCCAGGCCCGTCTGAAGTTTGCTAGAGTGCATTTGGATGATCCAGAAGAGGATTGGGAGAATGTCATATGGTCAGATGAAACCAAAATCAAACTTTTTGGTTAAAACTCAACTCGTCGTGTTTGGAGGACAAAGAATGCTGAGTTGCATCCAAAGAACACCATACCTACTGGGAAGCATGGGGGTGGTTTGGGGCTGTTTTTCTGCAAAGGGACCAGGACGACTGATCCGTGTAAAGGAAAGAATGAATGGGGCCATGTATCGTGAGATTTTGAGTGAAAACCTCCTTCCATCAGCAAGGGCATTGAAGATGAAACGTGGCTGGGTCTTTCAGCATGACAATGATCCCAAAGACACCGCCCGGGCAACGAAGGAGTGGCTTCGTAAGAAGCATTTCAAGGTCCTGGAGTGGCCTAGCCAGTCTCCAGATCTCAACCCCATAGAAAATCTTTGGAGGGAGTTGAAAGTCCGTGTTGCCCAGCGACAGCCCCAAAACATCACTGCTCTAGAGGAGATCTGCATGGAGGAATGGGCCAAAATACCAGCAACAGTGTGTGAAAACCTTGTGAAGACTTACAGAAAACGTTTGACCTGTGTCATTGCCAACAAAGGGTATATAACAAATTATTGAGAAACTTTTGTTATTGACCAAATACTTATTTTCCACCATAATTTGCAAATAAATTCATTAAAAATCCTAGAATGTGATTTTCTGGAAAAAAAATCTCATTTTGTCTGTCATAGTTGACGTGTACCTATGATGAAAATTACAGGCCTCTCTCATCTTTTTAAGTGGGAGAACTTGCACAATTGGTGGCTGACTAAATACTTTTTTTCCCCACTGTATATATATATATATATATATATATATATATATATATATATATATATATACATTTTAGAATAAGGCTGTAACGTAACAAAATGTGGAAAAAGTCAAGCTGTCTGAATAATTTCCGAATGCACTTTATATTCAACGAGGGAAAGCATGGAAGATTCCTAACAAATATTGTATAAGTAACAAGTTTAATTAAAAATGTTACAGAATTTATCCTGTGAAACATGTTTTGGAAAGATTCAAGCTGAATATGGATTATAATTGTGATTTCTGTGGAATGGAAATTAGTTTATAATTGTGATTTTTGTGGAATGGAAATTCGTTTTTTTACCTGTATTTATAGTAGAACCTTTGGGATTGACACACAGAACTTTGTTACAAAGAAAACAGGACATGTTGTACAATTGAATGGTTTTGATATAATGATCTATCTAAGCAATTCTGATATTAATAAGGATGCAGTATATTTAATTCATCTGCTAATAATAATAATAATAATAGATACATTTCATATTCAAAAAAGGAAACGGTCTGATGCAAAACCTAACTTTTTTCACTTTATAAATGAATTTAAACATTATTGCACTACTTTAACTAACACGAAAAACAAAAAGGCAATTAAAAGCTGTAGTTTTATGTATGAATATGATTGGTTTGTGTAGGATTCAATGTACAAATATTTCCCCCTTCTGATAACCAGGTGGCGAATCGCATCTCTGCATGTCTGGCAGACATATCAGTATGGATGACGGATCACCACCTCAAGCTGGTCAGAGGGGTGGTGGCACAGGAATCCTCATCTCTCCCAAGTGGACATTCTCAATTTTTCCCCTAACCCATCTGTCTATCTCCTCATTTGAATTCCATGCTGTCACAGTCACTAGCCCATTTAAGCTTAATATCCTTGTCATCTATCGCCCTCCAGGTTCCCTTGGAGAGTTCATCAATGAGCTTGACGCCTTGATAAGTTCCTTTCCTGAGGATGGCTCACCCCTCACAGTTTTGGGGGATTTCAACCTCCCTATGTCCACATTTGACTCATTTCTCTCTGCCTCCTTCTTTCCACTTCTCTCCTCTTTTGACCTCACCCTCTCACCGTCCCCCCCTACTCACAAGGCAGGCAATACGCTTGACCTCATCTTTACTAGATGCTGCTCTTCTACTAATCTCACTGCAACTCCCCTCCATGTCTCCGACCACTACTTTGTTTCCTTTTCTCTCTCGCTCTCCTCCCACACTACTCACTCTGCCCCTACACAGATGGTAATGCGCCGCCGCAACCTTCGCTCTCTCTCTCCCACTACTCTCTCCTCTTCCATCCTATCATCTCTCCCCTCTGCTCAATCCTTCTCCCTCCAATCTCCTGATTCTGCCTCCTCAACCCTCCTCTCCTCCCTTTCTGCATCCTTTGACTCTCTGTGTCCCCTATCCTCCCGGCCGGCTCGGTCCTCCCCTCCAGCTCCGTGGCTTGATGACTCATTGCGAGCTCACAGAACAGAGCTCCGGGCAGCGGAGCGGAAATGGAAGAAAACTAAACTCCCTGCCGACCTGGCATCTTTTCACTCCCTCCTCTCTACATTTTCTTCATCTGTTTCTGCTGCTAAGGCCACTTTCTACCACTCTAAATTCCAAGCATCTGCCTCTAACCCTAGGAAGCTCTTTGCCACATTTTCCTCCCTCCTGAATCCTCCCCCCCCCGCCCCCCCCCTCCTCTCTCTCTGTGGATGACTTTGTCAACCACTTTGAAAAGAAGGTTGACGACATTCGATCCTCGTTTGTTAAGTCTAATGACACTGCTGGTCCTACTCACACTGCCCTACCCTATGCTTTGACTTCTTTCTCCCCTCTCTCTCCAGATAAAATCCTGCGACTTGTGACTGCAGGCCGCCCAACAACCTGCCCGCTTGACCCCATCCCCTCCTCTCTTCTCCAGACCATCTCCGGTGACCTTCTCCCCTACCTCACCTCGCTGATCAACTCATCCTTGACCGCTGGCCATGTCCCTTCCGTCTTCAAGAGAGCGAGAGTTGCTCCCCTTCTCAAGAAACCAACACTCGATCCCACTGATGTCAACAACTACAGACCAGTATCCCTTCTTTCTTTTCTTTCCAAAACTATTGAGCGTGCCGTCTTTAGCCAACTCTCTTGCTATCTCTCTCAGAATGACCTTCTTGATCCAAACCAGTCAGGTTTCAGGACTGGTCATTCAACTGAGACTGCTCTTCTCTGTGTCACGGAGGCTCTCCGCACTGCTAAAGCTAACTCTCTCTCCTCTGCTCTTGTCCTTCTAGACCTGTCTGCTGCCTTTGATACTGTGAACCATCAGATCCTCCTCTCCACCCTCTCCGAGCTGGGCATCTCCGGCGCGGCTCACTCCTGGATTGCGTCCTACCTGACCGGTCGCTCCTACCAAGTGGCGTGGCGAGAAGCTGTCTCCGCACCACGTGCTCTCACCACTGGTGTCCCCCAGGGCTCAGTTCTAGGCCCTCTCCTTTTCTCCCTATACACCAAGTCACTTGGCTCTGTCATATCCTCACATGGCCTCTCCTATCATTGCTACGCTGACGATACACAACTAATCTTCTCCTTTCCCCCTTCTGATAACCAGGTGGCGAATCGCATCTCTGCATGTCTGGCAGACATATCAGTATGGATGACGGATCACCACCTCAAGCTGAACCCTGGCAAGACGGAGCTCCTCTTCCTCCCGGGGAAGGACTGCCCATTCCATGATCTCGCCATCACGGTTGACAACTCCGCTGTGTCCTCCTCCCAGAGTGCGAAGAGCCTAGGCGTGACCCTGGACAACACCCTGTCGTTCTCCGCCAACATCAAGGCGGTGACCCGCTCCTGCAGGTTCATGCTCTACAACATTCGGAGAGTACGACCCTGCCTTACACAGGAAGCGGCACAGGTCCTAATCCAGGCACTTGTCATCTCCCGTCTGGACTACTGCAACTCGCTGTTGGCTGGCCTCCCTGCCTGTGCCATTAAACCCCTACAACTCATCCAGAATGCCGCAACCCGTCTGGTGTTCAACCTTCCCAAGTTCTCTCACGTCACCCCCCTCCTCCGCACACTCCACTGGCTTCCAGTTGAAGCTCGCATCCGCTACAAGACCATGGTGCTTGCCTATGGAGCAGTGAGGGGAACGGCACCTCTGTACCTTCGGGCTCTGATCAGTCCCTACACCCAAACGAGGGCATTGCGTTCATCCACCTCTGGCCTGCTGGCTCCCCTTCCTCTGCGGAAGCATAGTTCCCGCTCAGCCCAGTCAAAACTGTTCGCTGCTCTGGCACCCCAATGGTGGAACAAGCTCCCTCACGACGCCAGGACAGCGGAGTCACTCACCACCTTCCGGAGGCATTTGAAACCCCACCTCTTTAAGGAATACCTGGGATAGGATAAAGTAATCCTTCTACCCCCCCCCCCCCCCCAAAATTGTAAAGTGGTTATCCCACTGGCTATAGGGTGAACGCACCAATTGGTGAGTCGCTCTGGATAAGAGCGTCTGCTAAATGACGTAAATGTGCCCTTGAGCAAGGCACTTAACCCTAATTGCTCCTGTAAGTCGCTCTGGATAAGAGCGTCTGCTAAATGACTAAAATGTAATGTAAATGTAAGCTGAACCTTGGCAAGACGGAGCTGCTCTTCCTCCCGGGGAAGGACTGCCTGTTCCATGATCTCGCCATCACGGTTGACAACTCCGTTGTGTCCTCCTCCCAGAGTGCGAAGAGCCTTCGCGTGACCCTGGACAACACCCTGTCGTTCTCCGCTAACATCAAGGCGGTGACCCGATCCTGTAGGTTCATGCTCTACAACATTCGGAGAGTACGACCCTGCCTTACACAGGAAGCGGCACAGGTCCTAATCCAGGCACTTGTCATCTCCCGTCTGGATTACTGCAACTCGCTGTTGGCTGGGCTCCCTGCCTGTGCCATTAAACCCCTACAACTCATCCAGAATGCCGCAGCCCGTCTGGTGTTCAACCTTCCCAAGTTCTCTCACGTCACCCCGCTCCTCCGCACACTCCACTGGCTTCCAGTTGAAGCTCGCATCTGCTACAAGACCATGGTGCTTGCCTACGGAGCTGTGAGGGGAACGGCACCTCCGTACCTTCAGGCCCTGATCAGTCCCTACACCCAAACGAGGGCACTGCGTTCATCCACCTCTGGCCTGCTGGCTCCCCTACCTCTGCGGAAGCATAGTTCCCGCTCAGCCCAGTCAAAACTGTTCGCTGCCCTGGCACCCCAATGGTGGAACAACCTCCCTCACGACGCCAGGACAGCAGAGTCACTCACCACCTTCCGGAGACATTTGAAACCCCACCTCTTTAAGGAATACCTGGGATAGGATAGGGTAATCCTTCTACCCCCCCCCCCCCCCCCCCCCCCCTTACTCCAACCCCCCCCCCCCCCCCCCCCCCCCTAATAAAGAAATAAAGAAATAAAAATATATATATTGCAAAGTGGTTGTCCCACTGGCTTTAAGGTGAATGCACCTATTTGTAAGTCGCTCTGGATAAGAGCGTCTGCTAAATGACGTAAATGTAAATGTGCAAAGTTTGTATGTATGCTTTTTGCATGTGACTATTCCTCTTTTGTTTGTTGATGTTTGTTGTTTGTTAATAATAATAAAATATATATATATATGAAAGTTGTAATCGTGCCTGCCTCTGGGAATGAGTGGAATCATGAACAGTGGTTTGTTCGTTATCTTTACCTGCTCCAACGGATTCGCCCTTTAGCAGGAAATTGACATTACCGTTCTCCAAGCAGCAGGATGTTATGCTGGCAGCACGATCGTGGATCTTAAAAATAAATAAATATATATATACATTTTAATAAGAGACCCCTGCAAAGACATGCTACACTTTGGGAATATGCTTCTTGTTTAACACTCTAGTGCAGTACAACTGGTTTTCACAGCATTGCAACCAAATTGACGTATTTTATTTGTAATATTGTATTATTTATACCAGTATTTTTTTTTGAAAGTTTATGCAAATACTCGCATATTTGAAAGCTATTGTGTGGGCTATATTTCAAGAAATACACTTTTAATAAAATACAAATATATGCTATTGGAATTACTCAATAGAGTCTGCAAAACTTGTGCTGGGCAACGGGTTTAATACAGAGTACTGGTGAAACCTTACTCCACCCACTCCATTCACTGCAACACAATATATGGGATACTTATAGGCTTGAAGAGAGTTAACTTTCCTACCTGTTTTTTCTACCTGTCTTTTCTACCCGTCTTTACTATCTGTCTTTTCTACCTGTCTTTTCTACCTGTCTTTTCTACCCGTCTTTTCTACCCGTCTTTTCTACCTGTCTTTTCTACCCGTCTTTACTACCTGTCTTTACTACCTGTCTTTTCAACCCGTCTTTACTATCTGTCTTTTCTACCTGTCTTTTCTACCTGTCTTTTCTACCCGTCTTTACTATCTGTCTTTTCTACCTGTCTTTATTATCTGTCTTTACTATCTGTCTTTATTATCTGTCTTTTCTACCTGTCTTTTCTACCTGTCTTTACTATCTGTCTTTTCTACCTGTTTTTACTATCTGTCTTTTCTACCTGTCTTTTCTACCCGTCTTTTCTACCTGTCTTTTCTACCCGTCTTTTCTACCCGTCTTTTCTACCCGTCTTTACTACCTGTCTTTTCTATCTGTCTTTTCTACCTGTCTTTACTATCTGTATTTTCTACCTGTCTTTTCTACCTGTCTTTTCTATCTGTCTTTTCTACCTGTCTTTACTATCTGTCTTTTCTACCTGTCTTTTCTACCCGTCTTTTCTATCTGTCTTTTCTATCTGTCTTTTCTACCTGTCTTTACTATCTGTCTTTTCTACCTGTCTTTACTACCTGTCTTTTCTATCTGTCTTTTCTACCTGTCTTTACTATCTGTATTTTCTACCTGTCTTTTCTATCTGTCTTTTCTACCTGTCTTTACTATCTGTCTTTTCTACCTGTCTTTTCTACCCGTCTTTTCTATCTGTCTTTTCTACCTGTCTTTACTATCTGTCTTTTCTACCTGCCTTTTCTAGCTGTCTTTACTACCTGTCTTATCTATCTGTCTTATCTATCTGTCTTTTCTACCTGTCTTTTCTACCTGTCTTTTCTACCCGTCTTTACTATCTGTCTTTATTATCTGTCTTTATTATCTGTCTTTTCTATCTGTCTTTTCTACCCATCTTTTCTACCCGTCTTTTCTACCTGTCTTTTCTACCCGTCTTTACTACCTGTCTTTACTACCTGTCTTTTCAACCCGTCTTTACTATCTGTCTTTTCTACCTGTCTTTTCTACCTGTCTTTTCTACCCGTCTTTACTATCTGTCTTTTCTACCTGTCTTTATTATCTGTCTTTACTATCTGTCTTTATTATCTGTCTTTTCTACCTGTCTTTTCTACCTGTCTTTACTATCTGTCTTTTCTACCTGTTTTTACTATCTGTCTTTTCTACCTGTCTTTTCTACCCGTCTTTTCTACCTGTCTTTTCTACCCGTCTTTTCTACCCGTCTTTTCTACCCGTCTTTACTACCTGTCTTTTCTATCTGTCTTTTCTACCTGTCTTTACTATCTGTATTTTCTACCTGTCTTTTCTACCTGTCTTTTCTATCTGTCTTTTCTACCTGTCTTTACTATCTGTCTTTTCTACCTGTCTTTTCTACCCGTCTTTTCTATCTGTCTTTTCTATCTGTCTTTTCTACCTGTCTTTACTATCTGTCTTTTCTACCTGTCTTTACTACCTGTCTTTTCTATCTGTCTTTTCTACCTGTCTTTACTATCTGTATTTTCTACCTGTCTTTTCTATCTGTCTTTTCTACCTGTCTTTACTATCTGTCTTTTCTACCTGTCTTTTCTACCCGTCTTTTCTATCTGTCTTTTCTACCTGTCTTTACTATCTGTCTTTTCTACCTGCCTTTTCTAGCTGTCTTTACTACCTGTCTTATCTATCTGTCTTATCTATCTGTCTTTTCTACCTGTCTTTTCTACCTGTCTTTTCTACCCGTCTTTACTATCTGTCTTTATTATCTGTCTTTATTATCTGTCTTTTCTATCTGTCTTTTCTACCCATCTTTTCTACCTGTCTTTACTATCTGTCTTTTCTACCTGTCTTTTCTACCTGTCTTTATTATCTGTATTTTCTACCTGTCTTTTCTACCTGTCTTTACTATCTGTCTTTTCTACCTGTCTTTATTGTCTGTCTTTATTGTCTGTCTTTTCTACCTGTCTATTCTACCTGTCTTTACTATTTGTCTTTACTACCTGTCTTTCTACCTGTCTTTACTACATGTCTTTACTACCTGTATTTTCTACCTGTCTATACTAGTCACTTTACCCTGCCTTCATGTACATATCTACCTCAAATACCTTATTATTATCTATCCTGATGCCTAGTCACTTTACCCTGCCTTCATGTACATATCTACCTCAAATACCTTATTATTATCTATCCTGATGCCTAGTCACTTTACCCTGCATTCATGTACATATCTACCTCAAATACCTTATTATTATCTATCCTGATGCCTAGTCACTTTACCCTGCCTTCATGTACATATCTACCTCAAATACCTTATTATTATCTATCCTGATGCCTAGTCACTTTACCCTGCCTTCATGTACATATCTACCTCAAATACCTTATTATTATCTATCCTGATGCCTAGTCACTTTACCCTGCCTTCATGTACATACAGTGGGGAGAACAAGTATTTGATACACTGCCGATTTTGCAGGTTTTCCTACTTACAAAGCATGTAGAGGTCTGTAATTATTATCATAGGTACACTTCAACTGTGAGAGATGGAATCTAAAACAAAAATCCAGAAAATCACATTGTCTGAATTTTAAGTAATTAATTTGCATTGTATTGCATGACATAAGTATTTGATCACCTACCAACCAGTAAGAATTCCGGCTCTCACAGACCTGTTAGTTTTTCTTTAAGAAGCCCTCCTGTTCTCCACTCATTACCTGTATTAATTGCACCTGTTTGAACTCGTTATCTGTATACAAGACACCTGTCCACACATTCAATCAAACAGACTCCAACTTCTCCACAATGGCCAAGACCAGAGAGCTGTGTAAGAACATCAGGGATAAAATTGTAGACCTGCACAAGGCTGGGATGGGCTACAGGACAATAGGCAAGCAGCTTGATGAGAAGGCAACAACTGTTGGCGCAATTATTAGAAAATGGAAGAAGTTCAAGATGACGGTCAATCACCCTCGGTCTGGGGCTCCATGCAAGATCTCACCTCGTGGGGCATCAATGATCATGAGGAAGGTGAGGGATCAGCCCAGAACTACACGGCAGGACCTGGTCAATGACCTGAAGAGAGCTGGGACTACAGTCTCAAAGAAAACCATTAGTAACACACTACGCCGTCATGGATTAAAATCCTGCAGCGCACGCAAGGTCCCCCTGCTCAAGCCAGTGCGTGTCCAGGCCCGTCTGAAGTTTGCCAATGACCATCTGGATGATCCAGAGGAGGAATGGGAGAAGGTCATGTGGTCTGATGAGACAAAAATAGAGCTTTTTGGTCTAAACTCCACTCGCCGTGTTTGGAGGAAGAAGAAGGATGAGTACAACCCCAAGAACACCATCCCAACTGTGAAGCATGGAGGTGGAAGCATCATTCTTTGGGGATGCTTTTCTGCAAAGGGGACAGGATGACTGCACCGTATTGAGGGGAGGATGGATGGGGCCATATATCGCGAGATCTTGGCCAACAACCTCCTTCCCTCAGTAAGAGCATTGAAGATGGGTCGTGGCTGGGTCTTCCAGCATGACAACGACCCGAAACACACAGCCAGGGCAACTAAGGAGTGGCTCCGTAAGAAGTATCGCAAGGTCCTGGAGTGGCCTAGCCAGTCTCCAGACCTGAACCCAATAGAAAATCTTTGGAGGGAGCTGAAAGTCCGTATTGCCCAGCGACAGCCCCAAAACCTGAAGGATCTGGAGAAGGTCTGTATGGAGGAGTGGGCCAAAATCCCTGCTGCAGTGTGTGCAAACCTGGTTAAGACCTACAGGAAACGTATGATCTCTGTAATTGCAAACAAAGGTTTCTGTACCAAATATTAAGTTCTGCTTTTCTGATGTATCAAATACTTATGTCATGCAATAAAATGCAAATTAATTACTTAAAAATCATACAATGTGATTTTCTGGATTTTTGTTTTAGATTCCGTCTCTCACAGTTGAAGTGTACCTATGATAAAAATTACAGACATCTACATGCTTTGTAAGTAGGAAAACCTGCAAAATCGGCAGTGTATCAAATACTTGTTCTCCCCACTGTATCTACGTCAAATACCACGTACCACTCACATTGATCTGTATGTACTGTACTCAATTCTTGTGTATTTTATTTTATTCCTCTTGTGTTAGTTGCTATTATTTTTATTTTAAGATTTTTTTAAAACTCTGCATTGTTGGAAAAGGTTCGTAAGCAAGCGTTTTACTGTAAAGTCTACACGAGTTGGAAAAGGTTCGTAAGCAAGCGTTTTACTGTAAAGTCTACACGAGTTGAAAAGAAGTCTCCTGAGTGGCGCAGTGGTCTAAGACACTGCATCGCAGTGCTAACTGTGCCACTAGACATCCTGGTTCGAATCCAGGCTCTGTCGCAGCCGGCCGCGACCGGGAGACTCATGGACGGCGCACAATTGGCCCAGCGTCGTCCAGGGTAGGGGAGGGAATGGCCGGCAGGGATGTAGCTCAGTTGATAGAGCATGGCGTTTGCACCGCCAGGGTTGTGGGTTCGTTTCCCACGGGGGGCCAGTATAAAATATATATGTATTCACTAACTGTAAGTCGCTCTGGATAAGAGCGTCTGCTAAATGACGTAAATGTAAATATTTGCCGCAATTGATAAATACAAATTTGATTTGAGGTAGAACAGTACATGTATCCCATATACAGTCTATTACAGTGTATTGCATTGGGGGCTATGGAGGGGCTGGAGAATGAAGTCCCCCTCCAAAACTAACCATATTTGGTTACTAGAGACCGTAATGAGTTTTTCCCAACCAACTCTGGCTGAGACCGGTATAAAAGTTAACTCTACAGCCTAATATTCTCAATGTCTCAGGGTTGGTTATGTTTCCACTTGACACTGCAGAAATATGTAATCGATGTTTTTTTGTATCCCTATTGGTTGGTTGAATTTACATAACAATACGGTGTTATGCCGTTGGTCATGCTTGCAGATAGGGGGAGATCGTGCAAGCGGTGGGTCATGTTCTGTAATACTGTATTCTATTGTCATATTCACAGTGTGTATGAGTTCACTATGTACATGTCCTGGTGTGTGTATATGTGTGTACAGTACCTGGTAGATATTGGGGGGCTTCCTGGAATATGCTTTTGTATGTTATTGATGTAAGAGCTAGCATGCTCTAATTGTATAGCTAGCATGCTCTAATTGTATAGCTAGCATGCTCTAATTGTATAGCTAGCATGCTCTAATTGTATAGCTAGCATGCTCTAATTGTATAGCTAGCATGCTCTAATTGTATAGCTAGCATGCTCTAATTGTATAGCTAGCATGCTCTAATTGTCATGGTCCCATTAGCCCCTGCTAATTTAGTTATTTCCATGCTAACAGACGAAATCTACAGCCATCAACATACTGTTGTCCTGCAAATCTAATGTGCTTCCTTGTTTCTATAGTCAGAATAAACACTAATCATCTGCGCTCGCTGGCAGGACAGTCCTTTCTATAAAAACACAACGCAAGAGAGTTATGAAGTATGATCACAGCTGTTACACTGGTGCTGAGAACAGTCTTCTTGTCTTTGCTGGTATGTTGATCTAACAGCTGTCCAGCGAAGACAAGACTGGGCTCAACAACAGTGTAACTGATGTGAACGTACATTGTATTTTTTTCATTATTGTTATCAAAAAAAGATATTAAAACCATATTTTGGATTTGTTTTCATAAATTACTCATTGCATTTTCTTGTTGTCACAATAGATGTGGCCACTGATTAAAATGCAATATCTTTTGAATTAGATATCCACATTGCAATGTTTTGAAATGCGGCCTTTTATTTTGAAGGTTTCGTCATTACCATACCAAAGTGATGTCATCGTTTGTGCTGCTTGCAGAATACTAGCAAAGATTTGTATAACTCATGTGATACTAGTGCTCGGATGCTGACGGTGTGTTCTCGAGATGCCGGACAAAAGGCAATTTTAAAACCGTCCCGCGACTCTTGCTGTGTACAGACACCCCAAACAAAAAAAAAACGACTCTCGGAGAATGAGTGCACCACTGGTAAATAGTCGCTTTTGGATCTATCAGTCAGTCAGGTGGCTAGCTGCCGGCAGAGACGACTATTGCAGTAACGTTGAAGGGTCCCTGCTATTCTGTATCTTCGGGACATACCGGATAGCACTAACCAACGTTGAATGGCTCTGGCGATTATTACTTAACCATTTAGAACAGGGGTGTCAAACGTACGGCCCGCGGGCCGGATCAGGCCCGCAAACGGGTTTAATCCGGCCCGCGAGATGATTAAAAAAAATTAATTAAAATAATAAAATAATAATTGGTAAAGTATAAAAATGCGCTGCAATTTTCCAATAAAATAAAATGCTGTTCCAATTGCGTCCACTGGATGGCGCAATAGCAATTGTGTTAAGCAAGCAAACTGTTTACACCGGGGCAGAGCAAGTAGGTCAAGCACGTGCAGCCAATGAGCTACTTTGTTTTGCCCGCGATATTTATTACGGCTTCTACTTTTAACATTATGTGCTTTGGCACCCTCATTGCCCCAATATGTCTCTGTCAAAAAAGAGAAAAGTGGACGCAGAGTGCAGAGTGTTCCAAGAAAAATGGTCATCCTATTTAATCACGGAATTGAATGGGAAAGCTGTATGTTTGGTGTGTTCAGAGCATGTTGCAGTGCTGAAAGAATATAACCTTCGTCGCCACTATGTGAGTCTTCATGCCGACAAATATGACAACTTTCAAGGACAGCGGAGATGAGAGAAGGTGAATGAACTGTTGGCGGGTCTGAAGAAACAGCAGTCTGTGTTTACTCACAGCTGAGACATCAGTGACGCTGCATTGAAAGCTAGCTACCTCATTGCTAATGAAATCGCAGTGGCTTCAAAACCATTTAGTGAGGGTGAATTTGTAAAAACATGCATGATGAAGGCAGCGGAGATTGTGTGCCCTGAAAAGCGGCAGGCTTTTGCAAATATCAGCCTGACAAGAAACACAGTTGCAGACAGGATTTCCGATCTTTCAGTGGATTTGGACAGCCAGTTGAAGCAAAAAGTAAAGTCATTTATTGCGTTTTCGGTTGCAATTGATGAAAGCACGGACATTACAGATGTTGCACAACTGGCCATTTTCATCCGCGGAGTTGATGACACATTGACCGTCACCGAGGAGTTCGTGCCGATGACAGATACAACGACAGCAGCTGATATTTTTACCGCACTCGTCGGCGCGCTGGACAGGGTCGGAGTGGACTGGTCCCGCGCTGTCAGCCTGGCTACAGATGGTGCGCCCTCAATGATCGGGAAAAAAGCAGGCGTTGTGACAAAGTTCAGAGAGAAAGTGCAATCTGCAAATGGAGGACGTGATTTTTTGACTTTTCACTGTATATTGCACCAGGAGGCTTTGTGTTGCAAGTCATTAAAGATGGATAACGTCATGAAGGTGGTCATCCAAACTGTTAATTTCATCCGATCCAGAAGCCTGAATCACCGTCAGTTTGACAGCCTTCTCAGAGAGAAAGATCACATCTATGGCCTGCCATACCACACTGAGGTAAGATGGTTAAGCCGAGGTGCTGTGCTGAGGCGTTTCTTTGATTTACGAGAAGAAATTGAACAGTTCATGGAAGAAAAGGGCAAACCAGTGTTAGAATTTCATTCCGCAGAATGGATGCAGGACCTTGCATTTATGGTGGATGTTACAGAGCACCTGAATAACTTGAACAAACAGCTGCAAGGGCGCAACAAAGTTGTCACGCAGTATTATGACAGCATACGTTCTTTCAAGTTGAAGCTGTCATTGTGGGAGACGCAACTTGCCGGTGGTGATGCAGCTCACTTCCCCTGTCTGAAAAATGTGTGGGCGACCCAACATGTGGCAGACATGAAGCGGTTCAAAGATAAAATAACAGACAGCTAGACAGCTTCTCGCCACGCCACTTGGTAGGAGCGACCGGTCAGTGACTGGGATATTTAAAGAAGGGAGTGGTTTATGACTGGGATAATTACAGAAGGGAGTGGTTAATGACTGGGAAAATTATAGAAGTATGTCATAACATGTTATGACGCTGGGTGTCAAGTAAAGTGTTACCAGTCATCGATAGACTTTGCCCCCCCAAAACAAATTGCCAAATATGTGAAATGTGGCCCTCAGGCCCAGGAACTAGATGTGACTGGTTATCAACTGAAACATTGGAATAATATTCCCCATGAGCTAGATGTGACTGGTTATCAACTGAAACATTGTATTAATATTCCCTGCGGATCGCAACTGCAGTGAGGCTCCCGTGTTCCATCCTGGTGATTGCGTCTGGCTCTCCACCAGGAACCTCCCGCTCCGCCTGCCCTGTAAGAAGCTGAGTCCCCGGTTTGTGGGGCCGTTCAAGGTCCTCCAGAGGGTCAACGAGGTAACTTACAGTTTACAACTCCCCACTAACTACCGGATCATGTTTCCCTCCTCAGGCCGGTGGTTCCTGGTCCCCTGGCTGATGCCGTCCCACACGACACCCCTCCGCCTCCCTTGGACATCGAGGGGAGCCCCGTGTATGCCGTCAGATTGCTCCTGGACTCCCGTCATTGTGGGGGTCTTCTCCAGTACCTGGTGGACTGGGAGGGGTACGGTCCAGAGGAGCGGTGCTGGGTTCCGGTGGACTACATTCTAGATCCCAACATCATCCGAGAAATTCCACTTTCGCCGTCCGGAACGGCCCGCTCCTCGCCCTCGGGGCCGTCCTCCTGGCCGGGGTCGTCTTGGGGCTGGAGCCGTGCGTCGGGGGTGGGGGGGACTGCCACGTCTACTCCCGCTCCCGCTCCCCCTCTCTGGCGCTCGATGTTGCCGGTCAACTAACAACCGGTCCTGGCAACCCATCATTACGCACACCTAGCAACCCTCATTATGCACACCTGTGCCCCATCATGAGGCATACCTGGTCTCCATCACTACCCTGATTATTCCCCCTTTATCTAGCACTCTCTAGCATCACTCTTCAGGCAGTATTGGTTGTGTTTCCTTGTCAGATGTTTTTCTTGTTTTGTATCGTTCTACGTTCATTATAATTAAACTAACTGCACCTGCTTCCTGACACCCTGCGTCGACGTTACACAGACCAATCCAATCAAAACCATTGGAGCTGGTTGGCGGCCATATTGGAATGGTTAAATCAGCAATAGCTAGGCATCATTGTTTTGACATTTTCTGGCTTCATGTAAAGTTTGGTGCACCCATTATGAAGGCATTTTGTGAAAATTGGTTACCTGTACCTCTTTGCTGGATGTAATGCATTCCTATGGGGTGCAATGTACGGGGCAGGTTTACATCACAGTTCTTGATGTTAACACAATTTTAGAATCATACTGCTTATCATTTTAATAAATTGACATCAGTGAATGTTTGTAGAACATTTTCTAAGTGTTTTAATGTAATTTGAAACCGCTATAAAACTCAGCAATTCAGACAGCTTTTTGGGGCATATTTTCCCTCCTCAGGCCGGTGGTTGCTGGTGCCCTGGCTGGTGCCGTCCTCCATGACACCCCTCCGCCTCCTTTGGACATTGAGGGGAGCCCCGTGTATGCCGTCAGATTGCTCCTGGACTCCCGACGTCGTGGGGGTCGGCTCCAGTACCTGGTGGACTGGGAGGGGTACGGTCCAGAGGAGCGGTGCTGGGTTCCGGTGGACTACATTCTAGATCCCAACATCATCCGAGAATTCCAGATGTCAATTCAATGTCTATTCCACATTGGTTCAACGTAATTTCATTGAAATGATGTGGAACAACGTTGATTCCACCAGTGTGTGCCCAGTGGGTTCCCATTGAAATGAATCGCCGACATCTTGAAAATAGGCTGATGGGACTGATTATAGACAACATCTATGATGACTCTATATAGCTAAAAAAGTTCCCCAATGGGTCTCCCATTGACTGGTTGTCAACTGAAACATTGTAATAATATTCCCCAGGAACTAGATGTGACTGGTTATCAACTGAAACATTGTAATAATATTCCCCAGGAACTAGATGTGACTGGTTATCAACTGAAACATGGTAATAATATTCCCCATGAACTAGATGTGACTGGTTATCAACTGAAACATGGTATTAATATTCCCTGTGCCTTACAATACTGTGTTAGTTTCATTTGATGACCTCAGACCTTGTTTGTGTAGCTTAACAATGACATCAATGGAGTAAGCAAGAGCACTAACTGATCTGGGACCAAGACATCACAGCTATGGTGTTCACATTGCAACACTGAACATGTTTATGCTGTGGAATCTTTCTGTCATTTTGTCAAGTCTCTCTGAGATTAAAGGCATGCATTTACTTACTGAACAACTTCTTCACTCTGCCCTAGGTTTAGTGCAGGACATACATACTCGTCAAATATATTGTTTTGCAGACAATCTTTGCATCTATCGCAGATGACTTATGGGTGGGTCAACCACACTGTAAACAACAGGATGGAGCTGAGGTGTGCTTGAAACATTGTTAGACAATGATAGCGATGGAGTTGGCAAGAGCAGAAACCAAGACACCACAGCTATGGTGTTCACATTGCAACACTCAGCCTGACCGTGGGAACCAAGCACCAGGAAAGCCTTTACTTCCTCATCACCTCTGCACCCGCGCACTAAGTCATCCTTGGCCTCCCGTGGCTCCAGCTCCATAATCCTACCATCTCCTGGTCAGAGAGGAGGATTACCTCTTTTTGACTGATGACATGTATGTGATTGGCCTATATGGCTTATTTATTTTTATGTTTTTACAATTTTTATTTCACCTTTATTTAACCAGGTAAGCCAGTTGAGAACAAGTTCTCATTTACAACTGCGACCTGGCCAAGATAAAGCAAAGCAGTGCGATAAAAACAACAACAACACAGAGTTACACATGGGGTAAACAAAACATACAGTCAATAACACAATAGAAAATCTATATACAGTGTGTGCAGATTTAGTAAGTTATGGAGGTAAGGCAATAAATAGGCCATAGTGCAAAATAATTACAATTTAGTATTAACACTGGAGTGATAGATGTGCAGAAGATGATGTGCAAATAGAGATACTGGGGTGCAAATGGGCAAAATAAATAACAATATGGGGATGAGGTAGTTGGGTGGGCTAATTACAGATGGGCTGTGTACAGGTGAAGTGATCGGTAAGGTGCTCTGACAACTGATGCTTAAAGTTAGTGAGGGAGATAAGAGTCTCCAGCTTCAGAGATTTTTGCAGTTCGTTCCATTGGCAGCAGAGAACTGGAAGGAATGGTGGCCAAATGAGGTGTTGGCTTTGGGGATGACCAGTGAGATATACCTGCTGGAGCGCATACTACGGGTGAAAAAAATAAATAAAAATAAACTGTATGCACTCACTAACTGTAAGTCGCTCTGGATAAGAGCGTCTGCTAAATGACTAAAATGTAAAATGTAAAAATTTACAGGTGGGTGTTGCTATGGTGACCAATGAGCTAAGATAAGGCGGGGATTTGCCTAGCAGTGATTTATAGATGACCTGAAGCCAGTGGGTTTGGCGACGAATATGTAGTGAGGGCCAGCCAACGAGAGCATACAGGTCACAATGGTGGGTAGTACATGGGGCTTTGGTGACAAAACGGATGGCACTGTGATAGACTACATCCAATTTGCTGAGTAAAGTGTTGGAAGCTATTTTATAAATGACATCGCCGAAGTCAAGGATCGGTAGGATAGTCCGTTTTATGAGGGCATGCTTATGAGGGCATGTTTAGCAGCATGAGTGAAGGAGGCTTTGTTGTGAAATAGAAAGCTGATTCTAGATTTAACTTTGGATTGGAGATGCTTAATGTGAGTCTGGAAGGAGAGTTTACGGTCTAACCAGACGCCTAGGTATTTGTAGTTGTCCACATATTCTAAGTCAGACCCGCCGAGAGTAGTGATTCTAGTCGGGCGGGCGGGTGCAAGCAGCGTTCAATTGAAGAGCATGCATTTAATTTTACTAGCATTTAAGAACAGTTGGAGGCTACAGAAGGAGTGTTGTATGGCATTGAAGCTCGTTTGGAGGTTTGTTAACACAGTGTCCAATGAAGGGCCAGATGTATACAAAATGGTGTCGTCTGCGTAGAGGTGGATCTGAGAGTCACCAGCAGCAAGAGCGACATCATTGATATACACAGAGAATAGAGTAGGCCCGAGAATTGAACCCTGTGGCACCCCATAGAGACTGCCAGAGTCCCAGACAATAGGCCCTCCGATTTGACACATTGAACTCTATCTGAGAAGTAGTTGGTGAACCAGGCGAGGCAGTCATTTGAGAAACCAAGGCTATTTAGTCTGAATGCGGTGATTGACAGAGTCGAAAGCCTTGTCCAGGTCGATGAAGACGGCTGCACAGTACTGTCTTTTATCGATCACGGATATAATATTGTTTAGGACCTTGAGCGTGGCTGATGTGCACCCATGACCAGCTCGGAAACCAGATTGAATAGCGGAGAAGGTACGGTGGAATTCGAAATGGTCGGTGATCTGTTTGTTAACTTGGCTTTCAAAAACTTTCGAAAGGCAGGGCAGGATGGATATACAGTTGAAGTCGGAAGTTTACATACACTTAGGTTGGAGTCATTAAAACTTGTTTTTCAACCACTCCGCAAATTTCTTGTTAACAAACTATAGTTTTGGCAAGTCGGTTAGGACATCTACTTTGTGCATGCCACAAGTCATTTTGCCAACAATTGTTTACAGACAGATTATTTCACTTATAATTCACTGTATCACAATTTCAGTGGGTCAGAAGTTGACATACACTAAGTTGACTGTGCCTTTAAATAGCTTGGAAAATTCCAGAAAATGATGTCATGGCTTTAGAAGCTTCTGATAGGCTAATTGACATCATTTGAGTCAATTGGAGGTGTACCTGTGGATGTATTTCAAGGCCTACCTTCAAACTCAGTGCCTCTTTACTTGACATCATGGGAAAATCAAAATAAATCAGCTGACCTCAGAAAGAAATTGTAGACCTCTACAAGTCTGGTTCATCCTTGGGAGCAATTTCCAAACGCCTGAAGGTACCACGTTCATCTGTACAAACAGTAGTATGCAAGTACAAACACCATGGGACCACGCAGCCGTCATACCGCTCAGGAAGGAGACGCGTTCTGTCTCCTAGAGATTAACGTACTTTGGTGCGAAAAGTGCAAATCAATCCCAGGGGGGGGGTATGACCATGTCATAACATGTTATGACGCTGGGTGTAAAGTAAAGTGTTACCAATCATCGATAGACGGCGTTCTAATTCATTGCTGGTTTATTAAGGTGAACAGCAAATTCCGCTGTTGTGTGTAATCCCTATTGTGGCTAGCCTCATATATATTCACTTATTCCATCATGATAACTTCATGCTCCTCCGTATTTGACTGTTAGTTGTTGTTGTTACTGATTGTTAGCTGCTAGCTTAGATGCCTGTGATTGTTGAGATTGTTGAGACCTAATTTTGTAACTGTTAGTCAAACTGATTCAAAGATGGATGATGATTTTAGGATCCCTCACCCTGGACCCATCTTCCTCTACTTTCTTCACTGCCTCAGCATACAACACCTTCTGCACTACTCTGATCCTGGCAACCTCAACCTGCCTTTCTCTCACCGAACACCGAGCACCATGGGTAACCCTACAGTTTACACACACAACTTTCTCCACCGATACTACACATTCATTTGTCTCCTGCACACTTCTCACATCTAGGACTCTTCCTCCTACACACTGCTGCCACTTGACCTTAAGCTTGGCACCTAAAACACTGTTATGGGTTCGGGACAAAATCTTTCACGGGATAACTGACACATCCTAACTTGACTTTATCTCGTAAAGACTGCATCAAAACTCAATAGTACAGACAGTGTCTTCTCTGTTTCACGACACTCTGCGTCGCACCAAAGCGGTGGGCGTTACAAACACCGGGAATCTTTAACTTCAGTTGATCCTCCTCACACTTTACGCCACTCCAGTTATCACTCCATTCAACGCTGCCAGAGAGCAAAGCAAGTCACAGTTCTTGTCCCTAGTTGCGTGGTGCGGATCGCACGCTCCCTCTGGACATTAGAAACACAAAAAAAGTAACTTTCACAAAGTCACTTTCACCGACCCGACAGTCCCCCTCCAACCTGACACCACATATGGATCAGACAGAAAATGATCCGTTCTCTCCAATAATCTCACTCCCACTGGGCCAGAAACATCTTTATCACTATCAGGACTAGGCTCAGACTCGCACCAGCCACCACAGTTAATTCATCCTCACTCTCGTCATGTTAAATTTCCTTCTGCTGCTCTTCCAGAAGTTCTGTTCTCCACTCCATATTTCCTCATAATATGTTCCACTTTCCTCCTTTTTTTCCTGTCCGCCATCTTACCAACCTCTGTTGGTTCCTCTGACTCCAACACCTCGTCCGACATGACGATAAACTCAGACAGAAACAATCCAGAGCCCACTGCCTGGTGAGCTAGCTGTTGCTAAGCTAGCTGTTGCTAAGCTGGCTGTTGCTAAGCTAGCTGATGCTAAGCTGGCTGTTGCTAAGATAGCTGTTGCTAAGCTGGCTGTTGCTAAGCTGGCTGTTGCTAAGCTAGCTGTTGCTAAGCTGGCTGTTGCTAAGCTGGCTGTTGCTAAACTGGCTGTTGCTAAACTAGCTGTTGCTAAGCTGGCTGTTGCTAAGCTAGCTGTTGCTAAGTTAGCTGTTGCTAAGCTGTAGATGATCTATCTCGTCTCTCGGTCTTCTTCTAGGTTCAAAACTATCTGGTTGTAGTCCGGTGTCAAAACCAACCTCTCGTAACACAGCCACCTGGTGCAGGCAGGCAGTCAATGGAATAGTGTTCCGAAACTGTTCAGCTGTTTCTACTTCAGGTTCTTTTTGTGTGTTTTTATGGTGGCACAGCAGCATATAATAGATTTTATCTCCAATTTCCAATGTCCCCCCCAAAAAATGGACATCATATTGATACATTAAATATATGCACTACAGATTATTGTTTGCGTCGAACACCGTTCTGTCATACTGATCACAGCCCAGGCAAATCAATCAATCAATCAATCAATTTTATTTTATATAGCCCTTCGTACATCAGCTGATATCTCGAAGTGCTGTACAGAAACCCAGCCTAAAACCCCAAACAGCTAGTAATGCAGGTGTAGAAGCACGGTGGCTAGGAAAAACTCCCTAGAAAGGCCAAAACCTAGGAAGAAACCTAGAGAGGAACCAGGCTATGAGGGGTGGCCAGTCCTCTTCTGGCTGTGCCGGGTGGAGATTATAACAGAACCATGCCAAGATGTTCAATGTTCATAAGTGACAAGCATGGTCAAATAATAATCAGGAATAAATCTCAGTTGGCTTTTCATAGCCGATCATTAAGAGTTGAAAACAGCAGGTCTGGGACAGGTAGGGGTTCCATAACCGCAGGCAGAACAGTTGAAACTGGAATAGCAGCAAGGCCAGGCGGACTGGGGACAGCAAGGAGTCACCACGGCCGGTAGTCCCGACGTATGGTCCTAGGGCTCAGGTCTCTCAGTTGGCTTTTCATAGCCGATCATTAAGAGTTGAAAACAGCAGGTCTGGGACAGGTAGGGGTTTCGTAACCGCAGGCAGAACAGTTGAAACTGGAATAGCAGCAAGGCCAGGCGGACTGGGGACAGCAAGGTGTCAGTATGCCCGGTAGTCCTGACGTATGGTCCTAGGGCTCAGGGCTCAGGTTCAATCAAGCATCGCTCCGTGGCATTGATCAAACAATGGTGTTAGATACCACCCATATACATTTGATTGACACATCCTAATTATCATATTTTGAGGAAGAAATACAGATATACAGATATAAATAAATCTATAATTATTATAAATGAATAAAATGAGTCTGATACATTTTTTAAGTAATTATTTATCTATTTATGTGTGCATTTATTTATTCATGTAATTATCTAATTAGAGTGGAGAAAAAAAGTATTTAGTCAGCCACCAATTGTGCAAGATCTCACACTTAAAAAGATGAGAGAGGCCTGTAATTTTCATCATAGGTACACGTCAACTATGACAGACAAATTGAGATTTCTTTTTCCAGAAAATCACATTGTAGGATTTTTTATGAATTTATTTGCAAATGATGGTGGAAAATAAGTATTTGGTCACCTACAAACAAGCAAGATTTCTGGCTCTCACAGACCTGTAACATCTTCTTTAAGAGGCTCCTCTGTCCTCCACTCGTTACCTGTATTAATGGCACCTGTTTGAACTTGTTATCAGTATAAAAGACACCTGTCCACAACCTCAAACAGTCACACTCCAAACTCCACTATGGCCAAGACCAAAGAGCTGTCAAAGGACACCAGAAACAAAATTGTAGACCTGCACCAGGCTGGGAAGACTGAATCTGCAATAGGTAAGCAGCTTGGTTTGAAGAAATCAACTGTGGGAGCAATTATTAGGAAATGGAAGACATACAAGACCACTGATAATCTCCCTCGATCTGGGGCTCCACGCAAGATCTCACCCCGTGGGGTCAAAATGATCACAAGAACGGTGAGCAAAAATCCCAGAACCACACGGGGGGACCTAGTGAATGACCTGCAGAGAGCTGGGACCAAAGTAACAAAGCCTACCATCAGTAACACAATACGCCGCCAGGGACTCAAATCCTGCAGTGCCAGACGTGTCCCCCTGCTTAAGCCAGTACATGTCCAGGCCCGTCTGAAGTTTGCTAGAGTGCATTTGGATGATCCAGAAGAGGATTGGGAGAATGTCATATGGTCAGATGAAACCAAAATATAACTTTTTGGTAAAAACTCAACTCGTCATGTTTGGAGGACAAAGAATGCTGAGTTGCATCCAAAGAACACCATACCTACTGTGAAGCATGGGCGTGGAAACATCATGCTTTGGGGCTGTTTTTCTGCAAAGGGACCAGGACGACTGATCCGTGTAAAGGAAGAATGAATGGGGCCATGTATCGTGAGATTTTGAGTGAAAACCTCCTTCCGTGTTGCCCAGCGACAGCCCCAAAACAACACTGCTCTAGAGGAGATCTGCATGGAGGAATCGGCCAAAATACCAGCAACAGTGTGTGAAAACCTTGTGAAGACTTACAGAAAATGTTTGACCTTTGTCATTGCCAACAAAGGGTATATAACAAATTATTGAAAAACTTTTGTTATTGACCAAATACTTATTTTCCACCATAATTTGCAAATAAATTCATTAAAAATCCTACAATGTGATTTTCTGGAAAAAAAATTCTCAATTTGTCTGTCATAGTTGACGTGTACCTATGATGAAAATTACAGGCCTCTCTCATCTTTTTAAGTGGGAGAACTTGCACAATTGGTGGCTGACTAAATACTTTTTTTCCCCACTGTATGTGTGCATTTATTTATTCATTTAATTGTAATTACGGCATATGTTTATGTTGTTCATTTTGATAAGTCTCTCTGAAATTAAAGGCATCATTTTCTTATTTAACAAGTTGTTCATCCTTAAAGTGCAGAGGGTACACTCTAACATTGGCATTGCTTTCTGTACCATCTTGGCAGACAAAACCACAGACTTTGAAACAACAGGATGGAGCTGCAACTGAGGTGTGCTTAGCAGAGGTATAAAAAGACTAGTAGAGGTGTACCAGCAGCTAACATCATCACTTTGTTCATCTGGGGAGAGGAAAGTAGACAGGACGGTAGTCAGGGGACGCTGTAGAATCTCTGATACTAAGGTGAAACATGGAGCACTTAATGCCAGGATTTGACGTTCTGATCTCACAAGTGAGCAAAACAGGCAGTTTTTACATGACCACCTTTGCTCTTTTTCTTTACCACGTTGTGTTTGATGAACACTTGAAATGCACTTGTAAACATGGTGTTAAACCAGAGGTCACTTATAACCAGTGTACCTTGTATATGGTGTTGCCAGCTCTGATCTTGATTCTCTTGACTCTCTGGATGGATGGACAGTTTCAACGAGTCTTGAGAATGACATGCAGATGCAGATGCAGATGTCATTTGTGGGGAATACTGTTGGCAATCCTCATTAAGGCGGCTGCTATAGGGTTGCTGTGGGTTGTGTCTGTACTCCTTGATGGGGACTGGTACGTGTGCTATCAAAGAGCAATGCTTCCCTGCAAGAACAACACTGATGACACACCCTACCAAGAGGAACTAGAAAAGCAACTCGAAACACATTTCAAAAGGGAGTCCATGGTGAGTACCTTTCATTATTTACTTGTTATTGATTATTGAAAGTCTCCAGATTATTGAGGGGTGGAGACCAAAGTATTGAGGGGGGGTGGAGACCATAGTATTGAGGGGGGGGGGGTGGAGACCAGAGTGTTGAGGGGGGGTGTATCAGAGTATTGAGGGGGCGACCAGAGTATTGAGGGGGGGTGGAGGCCAGAGTAGTGAGGGGGCGATCAGAGTATTGAGGGGAGACCAGAGTATTGGGGGGGTGGACACGAGTATTGTTTGGTATCAATATTAAATTACCTTTAACATTTTGTTTCAGGTTTATGGCTTGGTACTGGTTCTGGTTCTGCTTTTTGCGACTTCTATTCTGACTGCAATACCTTGGAGGGATATCTGTTCTATTTTGTGTTCAAAGTGCAGTAACTGTTGCAGGACGGACTGTAAAATCAAACCTTATCACAGGGCACTGTTTGAGGAGAATATTAGGGAACAGACAGAAATTCTCATTGAAAACGACTTCAAGACAACAGCTAAGGAGTGTGTAGTTCTTAAAATCAGAGAACTACTACAGCCCCATTCGACTGCAGACCCTTCAGACACCACCACACAGGGAGGAGGCGGGGCAACCTCCACAACCCCCACCACACAGGGAGGAGGCGGGGCAACCTCTTCAACCCCCACCACACAGGGAGGAGACAGGGCAACCTCCACAACCCCCACCACACAGGGAGGAGACAGGGCAACCTCCACAACCCCCACCACACAGGGAGGAGACAGGGCAACCTCCACAACCCCCACCACACAGGGAGGAGGCGGGGCAACCTCTTCAACCCACACCACACAGGGAGGAGATAGGGCAACCTCTTCAACCCCCACCACACAGGGAGGAGACGGGGCAACCTCCACAACCCCCACCACACAGGGAGGAGGCGGGGCAACCTCTTCAACCCACACCACACAGGGAGGAGACAGGGCAACCTCTTCAACCCCCACCACACAGGGAGGAGACGGGGCAACCTCCACAACCCCCACCACACAGGGAGGAGACAGGGCAACCTCTTCAACCCCCACCACACAGGGAGGAGACAGGGCAACCTCTTCAACCCCCACCACACAGGGAGGAGACAGGGCAACCTCCACAACCCCCACCACACAGGGAGGAGACAGGGCAACCTCCACAACCCCCACCACACAGGGAGGAGACAGGGCAACCTCTTCAACCCCCACCACACAGGGAGGAGACAGGGCAACCTCTTCAACCCCCACCACACAGGGAGGAGACAGGGAAACCTCCACAACCCCCACCACACAGGGAGGAGACAGGGCAACCTCCACAACCCCCACCACACAGGGAGGAGACAGGGCAACCTCTTCAACCCCCACCACTCAGGGAGGAGACAGGGCAACCTCTTCAACCCCCACCACACAGGGAGGAGGCGGGGCAACCTCCACAACCCCCACCACACAGGGAGGAGGCGGGGCAACCTCCACAACCCCCACCACACAGGGAGGAGGTGGGGCAACCTCTTCAACCCCCACCTCACAGGGAGGAGGTGGGGCAACCTCTTCAACCCACACCACTCAGGGAGGAGGCGGGGCAAGCAGCAGCACCACCCGTCCTGAGGTGGAAGATAGTAGCAGCACCACCCGTCCTGAGGTGGAAGATAGAGTGATCACCTTTGACAACCTTGATTTTGACAAGATATCTGATCTACATTCTGATATAATCAGCTCTTTGTTCCCTGAACCTCCTTGAACCAGGGTCTATAATGATGCCTCTATCACTGAGATGCAATGCCTTAGACAGCTGTACCACTCAGTAGCCCAATAGTTTTGTACAATACAACTAGTATGGGTTATATGAAGGGGAGTGAACAACTGTGGGTGATAAACCTCAACAACTACCCTGTATAAGCTTGCATAATTTCACAGGGTAGAAATGTGAGCCGGGTGGCAAACATGAGACTGTTAGACCACAATGATGGCTGAGAGAGCTGTTCTAAACAATCTTTATTTCTAGGCTATAACCAATGTAACCTTGATTAATGCATATGTGTTAATATAACCAGTGAATTATAATTTGTTACTGTTGATTATATTGGTCCTCTGTAGCTCAGCTGGTAGAGCACGGCGCTTGTAACGCCAAGGTAGTGGGTTCGATCCCCGGGACCACCCATACACAAAAAAAAATGTATGCACGCACGACTGTAAGTCGCTTTGGATAAAAGCGTCTGCTAAATGGCATATTATATTATTATATTCTGTCTTTATGTCTACCTTTAAAGAACAATTTAAACAATTATAATAATACTAACAATCTTTATCCCCTCCTGTCTTCATTGTACCACAGCTGTGGTGTTCACTTTGCAATACTATACATGTTTATGCTGTTCATTTAGAAGAGTCTCTAAAGTAAAAATAATAGTTAAATAATAATTTTCTTTTTACATATACAGCCTTGATTTATCAATTAATGACTGAATACATTTGTATGATAATGGACCAAAATCAACACTGTCAGACAACCAAAATCTACTACCAATGCTCGGGGTGATATTGTATTGGTAAATTGGGTCCTGCGCTTCATTTAGTAATTTCCTATAGGCCAAGCTAGGCATTTTTTTTCTGCAAAACATGACTTAGTACTGGGTGGCAAAACCCTTGTTGGCAATCACAGAGGTCAGACGTTTCTTGTAGTTGGCCACCAGGTTTGCACACATCTCAGGAGGGATTTTGTTCCACTCCTCTTTGCAGATCTTCTCCAAGTCATTAAGGTTTCGAGGCTGACATTTGGCAACTCGAACCTTCAGCTCCCTCCACAGATTTTCTATGGGATTAAGGTCTGGAGACTGGCTAGGCCACTCCAGGACCTTAATGTGCTTCTTCTTGAGCCACTCCTTTGTTGCCTTGGCCGTGTGTTTTGGGTCATTGTCATGCTGGAATACCCATCCACGACCCATTTTCAATGCCCTGGCTGAGGGAAGGAGGTTCTCACCCAAGATTTGACGGTACATGGCCCCGTCCATCGTCCCTTTGATGCGGTCAAGTTGTCCTGTCCCCTTAGCAGAAAAACACCCCCAAAGCATAATGTTTCCACCTCCATGTTTGACGGTGGGGATGGTGTTCTTGGGGTCATAGGCAGCATTCCTCCTCCTCCAAACACGGCGAGTTGAGTTGATGCTAAAGATCTTGATTTTGGTCTCATCTGACCACAACACTTTCATCCAGTTCTCCTCTGAATCATTCAGATGTTCATTGGCAAACTTCAGATGGCCCTGTATATGTGCTTTCTTGAGCAGGGGGACCTTGCGGGCGCTGCAGGATTTCAGTCCTTCACGGCGTAATGTGTTTCCAATTGTTTTCTTGGTGACTATGGTCCCAGCTGCCTTGAGATCATTTACAAGATCCTCCCGTGTAGTTCTGGACTGATTCCTCACCGTTCTCATGATCATTTCAACTCCACAAGGTGAGATCTTGCATGGAGCCCCAGGCCGAGGGAGATGACAGTTATTTTGTGTTTCTTCCTTTTGCGAATAATCGCACCAACTGTTGTCACCTTCTTACCAAGCTGCTTGGTGATGGTCTTGTAGCCCATTCCAGCCTTGTGTAGGTCTACAATCTTGTCCCTGACATCCTTGGAGAGCTCTTTGGTCTTGGCCATGGTGAAGAGTTTGGAATCTGATTGATTGATTGCTTCTGTGGACAGGTGTCTTTTATACAGGTAACAAGCTGAGATTAGGAGCACTCCCTTTAAGAGTGAGCTCCTAATCTCAGCTCGTTACCTGTATAAAAGACACCTGGGAGCCAGAAATCTTTCTGATTGAGAGGGGGTCAAATACTTATTTCCCTCATTAAAATGCAAATAAATTTATAAAATTTTTGACATGCGTTTTTCTGGATTTCTTTGTTGTTATTCAGTCTCTCACTGTTCAAATAAACCTACCATTAAAATTATTGACTGATCATTTCTTTGTCAGTGGGCAAACGTACAAAATCAGCAGGGGATCAAATACTTTTTTCCCTCACTGTACTAGCAAAGAATATGAACAAATGTGCACATTTGGCTACATGCAGCTCTCGCTTTGATCTCACAATCTACTCATCGATCTGTAGAGTATAGACTAAGGCTTGCCTGTCAATGCAATAGAATCCTAATTCGGTGTGTTCTGCTTGCATAGTTAGTTTTGCATACTAATTCTTGCATAGTTATTTTTGTTTTGGTATGTTGCATTGAAAGTTGCTAATATTGGCAATTCCCACAGTAGAGGGAAATGTTGATAGTGTTAACTAAAGGGGAGAACTAGAAAGTTGAGTGAAGTTCAATCTCGTGTTTCTCTGCGCAGGCGATCGTTTCTTCTGTGTGGCAGTCCGGGGAAGCTGCGAGCCAGCGGCACACGCGCAGTTTAGAGGGAACATTGCTAGCCACCTGTTCACTCACATGTTAGTAGAAGTCACATGGGATAGGGAGGGTCCGAAAACACATTACCAATACTGTCATCCTCATCTTAGCAGGGGCGCAACTTTCATTGGGGACTGGGGGACATGTCCCCCCCCCACATTCTGAAATTGCATTTTCGTCCCCCCCAGTTTTATCATTGGAATGTGATACATAACGAGGCAACGGACCACGCGGACACCTCCGAGCGGTTGGGTAGGCTGTTTGGAGTGTTTATCCGACTAGATAAAAAATAAAATGATGTCCCCCCCTACTTCTAAAACCAAAGTTGCGCCCCTGTATTTTAGAATGCGCCAATGTTTGTGAAAGATTCCCTTAATTTTTTCAGATTACTGTGAATAGCCAATAGTAAGAATGCAAGAATGCTTACTTTTGCAAGACTGTCCTTGAAAGAGATCATGTCTCGATTTGTTTTGGATATTTCCAATGGCAGTATTAATCTGACCATTTTGAACTCCCTCTCCTTGAGTTTTCTTTGCATCTCAGCCATATTTCTGTCAAAATCTGATAGTTTTTTGCAAATTCTTTTGATTCGACAGAATTGGCTGTAGGGCAAACTGTTTTTCAAGGGTGTCACGCCCTGGCTCTGGGGACACTTGTATGTTGAGCCAGGGTGTGAGTTTCCTTGTTTCTAGTTGGTGTATTTCTATGTTGACCAGAGTGGTTCTCAATCAGAGGCAACTAGTGTCAGCTGTTGCTGGTTGTCTCTGATTGGGAACCATATTTATTCAGTCTGTTTGCCACAGTGGTTTGTGGGATCTTGTTCCAGTGTGGTTTGTGTTAGACCGTGGACGTCACGTTATCATTTTGTTGTTTTGTTCGTGTAATCACTAATAAAAGAGTATGTTCGCCTTCAACGCTGCGCCTTGGTCCTCCTCTGTTCCCGACAATCGTGACAGAAGATCCCACCAAGACTGGACCAAGCAGCGTGTCCAGGAGCCATCGCCAGGGAGATCTCTAGCGGATCTCCTTCGCCTCCTCGACTGGGTCAAGCCGTGTGAGGAAGAGAGGGGCTTGACGTGGAAGCAGAAGGGCGAAAGGCTGGCGAAAAATATGGAGACCTGGTCCACGGGTAGGAGAGAAGCCCAGACATTTTTTAGGGGGGGGCTCACGCCGTGGACGACGGGGCAGCAGGAGACCGCGGTAGAGCGGCCCAGTGGGTTGGCAGAGGAGGCCACCAGGTTACGGGGGCCACTGGTCAAAGAGGGGAAGGAAGGTGTAGAGGCACGGCGAGAGGTACTGGGATGTGTTACCAGTCCGGTCTGGCCCGTTTCTGATCCCTGCGTAGGGCCAGTGGTGTGTGTCCCCAGTACGGTCCGGTCTGTTCCTGTCCCTTGCACCGAGCCTGTGGTTCGCGTCGCCAGCCCAGTCCGGTCCATTCCTGCTCTCCGCACCAAGTCAGTGGTGCGCTTCGTCAGCCCGGCCCGGCCTGTTCCTGCTCCCCGCACCAAGCCTATGGTGCGCGTCGCCAGCCCGGCCCGGCCTGTTCCTGCTCCCTGCACCAAGCAAATGGTGCGCGTCGCCAGCCCGGCCCGGCCTGTTCCTGCTCCCCGCACCAAGCCAAGGATGCGCGTCGCCAGCCCGGCCCGGCCTGTTCCTGCTCCCCGTACCAGGCCAATGGTGCGCGTCGCCAGCCCGGTCCGGCCCGCTCCTACTCCCCGCACCAAGCCAGTGGTGCGCGTCGCCAGCCCGGTCCGGCCCGCTCCTGCTCTACCGCACCAAGCCAATGGTGCGCGTCGCCAGCCCGGCCCGGCCTGTTCCTGCTCCCCGCACCAAGCCTATGGTGTGCGTTGCTGGCCCGGCCGGCCTGTTCCTGCTCCCCGCACCAAGCCAATGGTGCGCGTCGCCAGCCCGGCCCGGCCTGTTCCTGCTCCCCGCACCAAGCCTATGGTGAGCGTCGCCAGCCCAGTCCGGTCCGTCCCTGCTCCCCACACCAAGCCAGTAGTGTGCGTCGTCAGTCCGGCACAGCCCGTGCCTGTTCCACCGGTGCCTGGTCCGGCACCGGTCAGCTGCTTCACGCCGGAGCTGGAGCAATCCGCTCCACCAGTGTGCAGTTCAGCTCCGGTCAGCAGGGTCAGACCGGACCAGGGGTACTTTGGGGGGTTAGAGAGGGAGTGGGGATCAGGCCCGGAGCCGGATCCGCCGCCAAGGCGGAGTGCCCACCCGGTCCCTCCCCTGTGGTATTTAGTTGGCGCGGTCGGACCCTGTCACGCCCTGGCTCTGGGGACACTTGTATGTTGAGCCAGGGTGTGAGTTTCCTTGTTTCTAGTTGGTGTATTTCTATGTTGACCAGAGTGGTTCTCAATCAGAGGCAACTAGTGTCAGCTGTTGCTGGTTGTCTCTGATTGGGAACCATATTTATTCAGTCTGTTTGCCACAGTGGTTTGTGGGATCTTGTTCCAGTGTGGTTTGTGTTAGACCGTGGACGTCACGTTATCATTTTGTTGTTTTGTTCGTGTAATCACTAATAAAAGAGTATGTTCGCCTTCAACGCTGCGCCTTGGTCCTCCTCTGTTCCCGACGATCATGACAAAGGGAAGCGGGTGACAGCTATCAGCCCTCAACAAGGGAAGCAGGTGATGTCGTAGAAATATTTGACTCAAATGTAGTCAACTCAAAAATATCTCTCAAGAAACTGGAGCTTGTGAATCCAAAAATGTGACTTTATTATTTGCGTAACAAAGCCGAGACACTTCCATGGAACGGCTGTCTCTCTCTGGCTCAGAGATCTATTTTATACACACAAATGCACAGTCATGTATACATAGCTTACAAAGCTACTCCCCTTAAGATCAATGATTAACATCTTTAACTGCCACGCCACTATTATCTTCCAAAGTCCAACAACACATGTTGTTTACTCCAAAAGACCATGGGCGCTTTTCCTCTTTCCGTATCTCATTATATTGGTGGCGTGGCTCAGATACTTTTCAAACAATATACATACATTCATTAAAGCATGTTTACACACTGTATTGGCTATATTCCTTATTTAGACATGCATCTGGATTATAAAATGTCAATCATGTTTACTATATTTTATCTTTGACATTTCCCAACATTTTCCTTAATGATACATAAAATATTACCATAGTGACAGCTATCAGCCCTCAATAAACTGTTCAGTAGGTTTCGTGTAAAGATCAGTGTGTAGAACATTATCCTCACGCCAAATCAAAAGATCAAGGAAACTGATTTGACATGTGTCAGATTGCATAATAAATCTCAGGTGCTCAGAACAAGAGTTATGAAAAGCATTGAACGCCTGGAGCTGGTTAACATCACCCTTCCATAGAACAAAAATATCATCAATGTTCCGTTTCCAAATAATAATATTAGGCAATATTTTTTTGGGGGGGAGAGGATTGAGAATTGGCTGTTTCTCCATATAACCCACATATATATTAGCATAGTTATGAGCCATAGGGGATCCCGTAGCAGTACCCTCCGTCTGGATAAAGACATAATTTAGAAACATGAAATAGTTGTGTGCGAGTACTATTTCAGCCAGTGTTATAATGCATGCACTGGAAGGTAGTTAATTAGGGTCACGTTGCTCATCGTCCTTTTCCCGAAGTCCCGTTGCTAGTGCATAGTTCTCCCATTCACCTCTAAACGTATCCCAGTTTGTGCTCCAATCTCCACTGAGCTTCATAACGGCGGGAGGGGGAATGTACGCTGCCATGTCTATAATATAATAATATTTAATATGCCATTTAGCATACGCTTTTATCCAAAGCGACTTACAGTCGTGCGTGCATACATTTTTGTGTATGGGGTGGTCCCGGGGATCGAACCCACTACCTTGACGTTACAAGCGCCGTGCTCTACCAGCTGAGCTACAGAGGACCACATTTCGGCTAAACGGTGCTAACAACACTGAAGCTAACTAGCAAACTCAATCTAGCTAAGGACAATTCCGGCGAAGTTCTCTCAACTAAGCTTTTTTTTTGTAAACCAGAACAGGTGACTCTAATTTGCGGAAAGCATGGTTAGTTATCCGACTCTGACACCATGTTTGAATGTTAAATTACGAGACAGAGGCATTGATGCGAGTAACCAGTCTTTTTCAGTATATTGCAATACATCCGGGTATCTCAAGTACACCGGTAAAACACTGGAGTTGCAGTAATTAACATTTACCAACAGATGGCATCATTGTGCCATCTTCCACCCATAACAATTATCCTCACGCCAAATCAAAAGATCAAGGAAACTGATTTGACGTGTCAGATTGCATAGTAAATCTCAGGTGCTCAGAACAAGAGTTAAGAAAAGCATGGAACGCCTGGAGCTGGTTAACATCACCCTTCCATAGAACAAAAATAACATCAATGTTCCGTTTCCAAATAATAATATTAGGCAATATTTTTGGGGGGAGAGGATTGAGAATTGACTGTTTCTCCATATAACCCACACAGAATTTAGCATAGTTATGAGCCATAGGGGATCCCATAGCAGTACCCTCCGTCTATATAAAGAAATCATTTAGAAACATGAAGTAGTTGAGTGTGAGTACTATTTCAGCCAATGTCATAATGCATGCACTGGAAGGTAGTTCATTAGGGTCACGTTGCAGAGGAATATGTTCCATGGCTTCATCACCGCCCTCGTGTGGAATATTACTGCATAACAACCCAATATCAAAAGTAAGTAACAAGGTATTCTCAGGGAGAGGATCAAGAGATTCCATAATAGAGATCAGACTGCTGCTGTCCTTTACAAAGGAGGGGAGCTGTTCTGAGACTGGTCTAATAAAATAGTCAACAAAAGTCGATAAAGGCCGTTACTCAATGATAAAGGGGTCGTTACCGCATCAATGGCCACTACAATTGGGCGCACCGGAGGTTTTGTAACATTCTTGTGTAATTTAGGCAAAGTAGAGAAAGTGTCAATTTTGGGGTGTTGAATAGCCAAAAAGTGGTGTTCTTTTTTGGTGATTTGACAATAGCTTAAATACCCATCTAGGATAGTAAAGATAGTGTTCTGAAATTGGTAAGTGGGGTCACTTCTGAGTTTCTTGTAAAAGGTGTTGTCAAGCAGTTGTCTAAAATTCTTGCCTAACATTATTATTTAGAAACGATACATTGATGTTATTTTTGTTTTTTGTAGGGGTTTATTATGCAATCTGACACATGTCAAATCAGTTTCCTTGATCTTTTGATTTGGCGTGAGGATAATGTTCTACACACTGATCTTTACAGGAAACAAGTCGGGAGCAGCAGTCGGGAGAGGACGTGTTTTTCTCTAGCTCTCTAGCTCTCTAGCTGGAGGTAAGCAAACTTCTCATTTGGTGTTGAGTATAGCTTAACCATGCATTAGATCGTAGGTTGGTAGTTAGTTGTAGTTAGGTATTGTATTTATTATAGGTTAGTATTGTTGTTGTTGTAGGTTTCCGTAGGTTATTGTAGGTTAGTATCGAAGCACGAGGCTAGCTAGCTAGCGGGTAGCTACTGGTAACGATTAGCTGTCCCACTGTTAAATGTGCTTCTAGCCAACGTTTAATTTTTGCTGCGTTCTGCGTTATGTAAGGAACTAGACACGGACATGAATCATCTGTTTAGTGTGCTAACACACTCTTGGCAGTTTGTTGTAACCAAGTATTGGTGCTAATTGTGTGTTAATGGATGCTAGCTTGCTAGTCAGCTACGGCGTCATAGCTAGGTATCGTGGGTAGCTACTGTGTCTTGGCAGTGTCTTCCGCCGTGCCGGCTGTAGCACGAAGCGAGCTAATTAGCCGTTTTTTCGAACAGAGTCAGAGTCAACACAGTAGCCATTGTGTGCCGGGTGTAGCACGAAGCTAGCTAGCTAGCCGTTCTTAAAACAAAGCCAACACAGTGGCCATTGCTAGCTACCCAGCACGACCTAGCTACCCAGCACGACCAGCGAACGGTACGGTAGCAGCTAATTACAATATACTTGTCCTAGCTAGCCAATGTTGAATCATTGCTGCGTCATGAAAGGAACTTGACACAGACACGAATGATCTGTTTAGTGTGTTATCACACTATTGGTGGTTTGCTGTGACCAAGTGTTTGTGCTTGGCTGTGTGTTACTGGATGCTGGCATGCTGGTTAGCTAGTTAACACACTATTGGTGGTTTGTTGTGAGTATTTGTGCTTAACTGTGTGTTAAACTGTGTGTTATTGGATGCTAGCATGCTAGTCAGCTATGGTGTCATAGTTGGCTAGCTGAATAAAGTGGGTTTGAGTTTATTCCTTTAAACATTGAACAACTGTTCAGTGAAACAATTTTAGTTTCTGAGGTAGAAGTTTTTGGTGAGGGAGGCCCCCCTCTCTCCTCTCCCAGATGCTTAGCTCATTTCATTCCGATCTCCTCTGCATTTTTGTAGCCATTTGCTACAGCCTGTCAACTATGCCTCTGCCTATCCCTGTTCTCTCGTCTCTGCACAGGCTACACAAACAACGCACAACATCGCGCGGCTGCTGCCTCTCCAACCTGGTGGTCCCTGCTCGCACCCCTCACCTGGAGTTCCAGGTCGCAGGCAGCCTCTGGAACTGCCGTTCTGCTGCCAACAAAGCTGACTTCATCCCAGCCTATGCCAACCTCCAGTCCCTCGACTTCCTGGCGCTGACGGAAACATGGATCACCACTGAAAACACGGCTACTCCTACTGCTCTCTCCTCGTCTGACCATGTGTTCTCGCATACCCCGAGAGCATCTGGTCAGAGGGGTGGTGGTACAGGAATCCTCATCTCTCCCAAGTGGACATTCTCAATTTTTCCCCTAACCCATCTGTCTATCTCCTCATTTGAATTCCATGCTGTCACAGTCACTAACCCATTTAAGCTTAATATCCTTGTCATCTATCGCCCTCCAGGTTCCCTTGGAGAGTTCATCAACGAGCTTGACGCCTTGATAAGTTCCTTTCCTGAGGATGGCTCACCCCTCACAGTTTTGGGGGATTTCAACCTCCCTATGTCCACGTTTGACTCATTTCTCTCTGCCTCCTTCTTTCCACTCCTCTCCTCTTTTGACCTCACCCTCTCACCGTCCCCCCCTACTCACAAGGCAGGCAATACGCTTGACCTCATCTTCACTAGATGCTGCTCCTCTACTAATCTCACTGCAACTCCCCTCCAAGTCTCCGACCACTACTTTGTTTCCTTTTCTCTCTCGCTCTCCTCCCACACTACTCACTCTGCCCCTACACAGATGGTAATGCGCCGCCGCAACCTTCGCTCTCTCTCTCCCACTACTCTCTCCTCTTCCATCCTATCATCTCTTCCCTCTGCTCAATCCTTCTCCCTCCAATCTCCTGATTCTGCCTCCTCAACCCTCCTCTCCTCCCTTTCTGCATCCTTTGACTCTCTGTGTCCCCTATCCTCCCGGCCGGCTCGGTCCTCCCCCCCAGCTCCGTGGCTTGATGACTCACTGCGAGCTCACAGAACAGAGCTCCGGGCAGCGGAGCGGAAATGGAAGAAAACTAAACTCCCTACCGACCTGGCATCTTTTCACTCCCTCCTCTCTACATTTTCTTCATCTGTTTCTGCTGCTAAGGCCACCTTCTACCACTCTAAATTCCAAGCATCTGCCTCTAACCCTAGGAAGCTCTTTGCCACATTTTCCTCCCTCCTGAATCCTCCTCCCCCCCCCCCCACCTCCTCTCTCTCTGTGGATGACTTCGTCAACCACTTTGAAAAGAAGGTTGACGACATCCGATCCTCGTTTGTTAAGTCTAATAACACTGCTGGTCCTGCTCACACTGCCCTACCCTATGCTTTGACTTCTTTCTCCCCTCTCTCTCCAGATAAAATCCTGCGACTTGTGACTGCAGGCCGCCCAACAACCTGCCCGCTTGACCCCATCCCCTCCTCCCTTCTCCAGACCATCTCCGGTGACCTTCTCCCCTACCTCACCTCGCTGATCAACTCATCCTTGACCGCTGGCCATGTCCCTTCCGTCTTCAAGAGAGCGAGAGTTGCTCCCCTCCTCAAAAAACCAACACTCGACCCCACTGATGTCAACAACTACAGACCAGTATCCCTTCTTTCTTTTCTTTCCAAAACTATTGAGCGTGCCGTCTTTAGCCAACTCTCTTGCTATCTCTCTCAGAATGACCTTCTTGATCCAAACCAATCAGGTTTCAGGACTGGTCATTCAACTGAGACTGCTCTTCTCTGTGTCACGGAGACTCTCCGCACTGCTAAAGCTAACTCTCTCTCCTCTGCTCTTGTCCTTCTAGACCTGTCTGCTGCCTTTGATACTGTGAACCATCAGATCCTCCTCTCCACCCTCTCCGAGATGGGCATCTCCGGCGCGGCTCACTCCTGGATTGCGTCCTACCTGACCGGTCGCTCCTACCAAGTGGCGTGGCGGGAAGCTGTCTCCGCACCACGTGCTCTCACCACTGGTGTCCCCCAGGGATCGGTTCTGGGCCCTCTCCTTTTCTCCCTATACACCAAGTCACTTGGCTCTGTCATATCCTCACATGGTCTCTCCTATCATTGCTACGCTGACGATACACAACTAATCTTCTCCTTTCCCCCTTCTGATAACCAGGTGGCGAATCGCATCTCTGCATGTCTGGCAGACATATCAGTATGGATGACGGATCACCACCTCAAGCTGAACCCTGGCAAGACGGAGCTGCTCTTCCTCCCGGGGAAGGACTGCCCGTTCCATGATCTCGCCATCACGGTTGACAACTCCGCTGTGTCCTCCTCCCAGAGTGCGAAGAGCCTAGGCGTGACCCTGGACAACACCCTGTCGTTCTCCGCCAACATCAAGGCGGTGACCCGCTCCTGCAGGTTCATGCTCTACAACATTCGGAGAGTGCGACCCTGCCTTACACAGGAAGCGGCGCAGGTCCTGGTCCAGGCACTTGTCATCTCCCGTCTGGACTACTGCAACTCGCTGTTGGCTGGGCTCCCTGCCTGTGCCATTAAACCCCTACAACTCATCCAGAATGCCGCAGCCCGTCTGGTGTTCAACCTTCCCAAGTTCTCTCACGTCACCCCCCTCCTCCGCACACTCCACTGGCTTCCAGTTGAAGCTCGCATCCGCTACAAGACCATGGTGCTTGCCTATGGAGCAGTGAGGGGAACGGCACCTCTGTACCTTCAGGCTCTGATCAGTCCCTACACCCAAACGAGGACATTGCGTTCATCCACCTCTGGCCTGCTGGCTCCCCTTCCTCTGCGGAAGCACAGCTCCCGCTCAGCCCAGTCAAAACTGTTCGCTGCTCTGGCACCCCAATGGTGGAACAAGCTCCCTCACGACGCCAGGACAGCGGAGTCACTCACCACCTTCCGGAGACATTTGAAACCCCACCTCTTTAAGGAATACCTGGGATAGGATAAAGTATTCCTTCTAACCCCCCCCCCCCCCCCCCCCCCCCCAAATTGTAAAGTGGTTATCCCACTGGCTATAGGGTGAACGCACCAATTTGTGAGTCGCTCTGGCTAAGAGCGTCCGCTAAATGACGTTAATGTGCCCTTGAGCAAGGCACTTAACCCTAATTGCTCCTGTAAGTCGCTCTGGTTAAGAGCGTCTGCTAAATGACTAAAATGTAAAATGTAATGTAAAATGAAACCTACTGATCTTAACAGTTTGTTGAGGGCTGATAGCTGTCACCCGCTTCCCTTGAAAAACAGTTTGCCCTACAGCCAATTCTGTCTAACAAAAGAAATTGCAAAAAACTATCAGATATCGACAGAAATATGTCTGAGATGCAAAGAAATTTCAAGGAGAGGTGGTTCAAAAATAGTCCGATTAATAGTGCCATTGAGAAAATCCAAAACAAGTCGAGAAATGATCTCTTTCAAGGACAGTCTCGCAAAAAGAAGCATTCTTGCATTCTTACTACGCCTATTCAAAGTGTTCTGAACAAATTAAGGGAATCGTTCACAAACATTGGCCCATTCTACCATTCTAAGATCCGATGACAGTATTGGTAATGTGTTTTTGTAACCTCCCTTGGTCGTATTCTCGCGGGGCAGAAATCTCAGAGATCAATTGGTAAACTCTGATTTACCACCCCGAAATACCCCCGCTCAACGTCTATTTGCGCCTCTACCGGATGGTAACTACAAGTGTAATGGCTGTGCTCAATGCAATGGCACTTACAAATGTAGATCCTTCAAACACAATCAAACAGGGAAACAGATCCCAATCAAAGGTGTTATCACGTGCTCCACTAAGGCAGTTATTTATCTTAGAACTTGTCCTTGTGGTAAAAATTATGACATTGATCTGAAGCCATTCTTGTGATTCTTGTGATTTTGCTAGCCATTGTAAATGTTTTTAGGCCTATGTAGCCAAAAATGCATCTATGATTGTATGTTATCCATTGATGCTTTTTATATGTTCTATTTATATCTGTAAATTAACCAATGAAATCAAGCCACACCCGGCCATAATTACAGACACCTGTGTGTCCTTTGAAACTATATAAACTAGTGACCTGCAGTGTTTGTCATTATACCCTGATGAAGACAGCTTGTCTGTCCAAATGTTGGTTATTACATTTTTGCATCTGAGCTAATAGAGTGAGGCTCTCCTTTTCTTTTTAAAGTGTTCTACTCTGCTAGCCAGCACCTCTCCTAAACAGGTGTTCTACTCCGATAGCCAGCACCTCTCCTAAACAGGTGTTCTACTCTGCTAGCCAGCACCTCTCCTAAACAGGTGTTCTACTCTGCTAGCCAGCACCTCTCCTAAACAGGTGTTCTACTCCGCTAGCCAGCACCTCTCCTAAACAGGTGTTCTACTCTGCTAGCCAGCACCTCTCCTAAACAGGTGTTCTACTCTGCTAGCCAGCACCTCTCCTAAACAGGTGTTCTACTCTGCTAGCCAGCACCTCTCCTAAACAGGTGTTCTACTCTGCTAGCCAGCACCTCTCCTAAACAGGTGTTCTACTCTGCTAGCCAGCACCTCTCCTAAACAGGTGTTCTACTCTGCTAGCCAGCACCTCTCCTAAACAGGTGTTCTACTCTGCTAGCCAGCACCTCTCCTAAACATGTGTTCTACTCTGCTAGCCAGCACCTCTCCTAAACAGGTGTTCTACTCTGCTAGCCAGCACCTCTCCTAAACAGGTGTTCTACTCTGCTAGCCAGCACCTCTCCTAAACAGGTGTTCTACTCTGCTAGCCAGCACCTCTACTAAACAGGTGTTCTACTCTGCTAGCCAGCACCTCTCCTAAACAGGTGTTCTACTCTGCTAGCCAGCACCTCTACTAAACAGGTGTTCTACTCTGCTAGCCAGCACCTCTACTAAACAGGTGTTCTACTCTGCTAGCCAGCACCTCTCCTAAACAGGTGTTCTACTCTGCTAGCCAGCACCTCTCCTAAACAGGTGTTCTACTCTGCTAGCCAGCACCTCTCCTAAACATGTGTTCTACTCTGCTAGCCAGCACCTCTCCTAAACAGGTGTTCTACTCTGCTAGCCAGCACCTCTCCTAAACAGGTGTGCGTTTCTTTTGCCTCCATATCTTCCTTTCACACCGCCTGATATAGAGGTGCTGGATGGCAGGGAGCTTGACCCCAGTGATGGGCTACCTAAATGTTGCAGGCATAAATGCGTAAACTCCCCTCCGTTCTATTGGCAAATGTCCAGTCACACGAGAATAAGATGGATGAGCTTCATTCAAGAGACTCCTATCATAGACTTGCGCCACTAGGGGCACTAAAACTCTACACCACTTTTATTCTACCCAGAGTAATCCACTGGGGAGCCAGGCCCAGCCAATCAGAATGGGTCTTTTTCCCAGCAGAAGGTGTAATGTGTAATGATCATGCTGTTTAGGGTTAACACCCCTACTCTTTTGATAAGTGCCATGGGATCTTTAGTGACCACAGAGAGTCAGGAGACCCATTTAACGTCCCATCCGAAAGACAGCACCCTATTCAGGGCAATGTCCCCAATCACTGCCCTGGGGCGTTGGGATATTTTTTTTAGACTAGAGAAAAGAGTGCCTCCTACTGGCCCTCCAACACCACTTCCAGCACCACTTCCAGGGACCGACAAGGACCAACCCTGCTTAGCTTCAGAGGAAAGCCAGCAGTGGGATGCAGGCTGGTCACTTCTGACTGAGAGCCAATAGTGAGAAATCGCCTAGTTTTCCTATGCTTTTGTAGTAGTGTGTGTGACAATGGCAGCGCCTGTAGCAGGTATTATCGAGGAGGATGTGGTGGCTAATTTGATAGAATCACCCTTTTGAAGACTATCTTTCAATGAGATGTTAAATGTTGTGCCGCGGGGGAGGCCAAAACCAGCACTGCCAGGATTGGTGCAACGAAGAAAGAGCTTTGAAAGGCATTTTCAAGCTAACAATTATGAGCACTATACTCGAGGACGATTGGACGACCAAGAAGCTTTAGTGCTGGCATTGTCTGCTCTTCAGCACCGACACAACGTCAACCTGGGCCAGTACTGGTTTCAAAGAAACCATCGGCAGTTTTACGAAGTCAGCTCTTTGCCACCGGGACTCAACTTCATACCTGCGAGCTACAGTGACTTCAAAAACATTTGGGGACACACTAGTAGACCATCAGCTTACCGAGCAGGAGCACAGAGATACTCTTTCTCACAACAATAAAAACCTGTGTTCTCAAGTCTCAAGGGAAGCTATGGGCCCAACTTTGATCTGGCGTGGCTCAAAACTAAACTCACAGTGATGTACTTACTCCATGTCTGACTTCGAGGGTAGGAGCCCGGCCGACCTCCACTTTTTCCAGCAGAAGAGGCTGAATGATAGTGTGTACCAACTGTATCTGCTTACCTGTCTGGTCTTAAAAGGACATTCTCCGCCCTAAAACGGATCAAGACTTACTCCAGGTAAACCACCGGGCAGGCCCAACTGTCAGCCTTGGCTTTGATCTCAATGGAAAAATGACTTCTCTCAGATATAAAATCAAAGGACGAACTATATGACCCTGCCTGCCATTGGATGGACTTTGTTTTCAAATGATCATCATCTGGTGGGTGGCACAGTTTTTTTATTTGCAGTTTTCTTGCTGCTGCTATTAATCTCTTTGATATAAAAACATTGTTGCATTTGAACTTCAGACCACCGGTTATGTTGTGTGCTGAATGTGATAAAGTATGTTTGAAATGGGAAGTAATAGCTGGGTTGTTCATTTCGTGTTGGAATTGATAAATGGTTGTTTTTGAGTGTGACTGTCTTTTTGGAGCTGTTGTTGTGAAGGGATGTATGGCTTTACGGCCTTGTATACACCACATGACCAACAGTATGTGGACACCTGCTGATCGAACATCTCATTCCAAAATCGGGTTATAGAGTAGCCTAAACAATGCAATTGTCACAACATTAGTTGTAATATGGCATTTCTTTCCTGGCTTGATGCCCCCGTGATTTACGCGCACCGCTACTGTTGTGTCACTGCCAGTATGCTGTCTCTGTGAGCTGCAACCCGAAGCACTGCCCAGGCCTGTTTGATTTTGTCATCAAAAAGCAATGTTTCTCCTGCACTAGAGTCTGCACTAGAATGGTCCAACTACACAATATCATGTTGGGTGCATTACGTGATGCTCTGTTTCTATTATTTTCTGAAGGAAAAAGGAAAATTAAAATAGAGGAAATTCTTTCCCAAACTGAAGGCCTAGGTCCAATAGCCACTGGTTTACCACAACAGTCACGTGCTTCATCAGTAAGTGCATAGAAGATGTCGTCCGCACAGTGAAACCCAGCGATGAGTTGCCCAGCGACGCAGAACTCCCAAACAAGCTAAATTGCATTCATGCTCGCTTCGAGGAATATAACACTGTGCCTTGCATGAAATCCCCTGCTTTTCCAGCTCTCCATGGCCGATGTGAGCGAAATGTTTAAACAGGTTAACAATCACAAAGCCACCGGTCCAGACGTAATACCAGGGCGCGTTCTCAAAGCATGTCCAGCTGGCCGGTGTCGTCACAGACATTATTCAATCTCTTTATGTCCCAGTCTGTAATCCCATCATGTTTCAAAGTGACCAACGTTGTCCCTGTTCCCAAGAGCTCCAAGGTAACCTGCCTAAATGATTATCGCCCTGTAGCGCTCACATCTGTGATTATGAAGTGCTTTGAAAGGCTGGTCATGACACCATCATCCCAGACACCCTAGACCCACTCCAATTTGCATACCGCCCCAACAGATCCACAGATGACGCAATCTCATTTGCACTTCACACTGCCCTCTCCCACCTGGACAAGAGGGGAAATAACTATGTGAGAATGCTGTTCATAGACTACAGCTCAGCATTCAACAACATAGTCCCCTTCAAGCTCATCACCAAGCTAGGGACCCTTGGACTGAACCCCTCCCTCTGCAACTGGATCCTGGACTTCCTGACGGGTCGTCCCCAGATGGTGAGGGTAGGCAACAACACCTCTGCCACGCTGACCCTCAACACGGGGGCCCCTCAGGGGTGTGTGCTTAGTCCCCTCCTGTACTCCCTGTTCACCCACGACTGCGTGGCGGCACACGACTCCAGAGGGAGGTGTTCAGTCCCAGGGTCCTTAGCGACGAGCTTGGAGAGGACAATGGTGTTGAACGCTGAGCTGTACTGTAGTTAATGAACAGCGTTCTCACATAGGTATTCCTCTTATCTAGGGTGGGTGAGGACAGTGTGGAGTGCAATTGAGATTGATTTGTCTATGGATCATTTTGGGCGGTATGGATATTGGAGCAGGTCTAGGGTGTCTGGGATGATGGAGGTGATGTGTGCCATAACCAGCCTTTCAAAGTACTTCATGATTACAGATGTGAGTGCTACAGGGCGGTAGTCATGGTGGCATGAAGCCTTAGAGTTCTTAGGAACAGGAATGATGGTGGTCGTCTTAAAACATGTGGGGATTACAGACAGGGACAAGGAGAGGTTTAACATTACAGTGAAAATGCCTGCTAGCTGTTCTGCGCATGCTCAGAGAATGCGTCCTGGAATACCGTCGGGCCCTGCGGCCTTGCAGGTGTTGACCTGATTAAAGACCTTACTCATGTCTGCCTCGGAGAGCGAGATCACCCAATCCTCTGGATCGGTGACGGCCCTCACACCAGGCATAATGTTGTTATTGTCGAAGCGTGCATAAAATGTATTGAGTTCGTCTGGTAGAGAGGCATCTTCAAGGCTGGGTCTTCCTTGTAATCCGTAATGGACTGTAGCCCCTGCCACATGTGGTGGAGCCTGTGTAATATGATTCCACCTTATTCCTATATTGTGCTTTTGCTTGATGACTCTGCGGAGGTCATAGCGGGACTTCTTGTACTTGGTCCTGTCCTCTGCCATAGCCTCAGGGTTGTCTGCGATAGCCCTGTGTGCGGTAGCCCTGTCCTTTAGTTAAGCGCCAACCTCAGTGTTTATCCAGGGCTTTTGATTGGGGAAGCAACAAACCATTTCCTAATGAAGCCAGTGACGGAGGTCGTTAGCTCGTCAATGTCTCTAAACATATTCAAATCAGCGCTAGAAAAGCTGTCCTGCAGCATAATCTCTGATTCTGGTGACCATTTCTCAAATGGAGCGGGTACTTCCTATTTGAGCTTCTGCTTGTAAACAGGAAGCAGGACTCCTTAGTCATGATCTGATTTGCCAAATGGTGGACGAGGGAGGGTCTAGGACTTTATTGCCCTAGTTGTTATATTCCAGTCTTCTGTGTAATATCAGGATGCAAACTCAAAATGAAATGCATTTCAACTCTATATCATGGTGTCTTCTTTTTTCTAAGCCCTAACCATGTGTGTGAGCTGTTTACTTTTGTTTCAAAGTACATTTGTTTAAGATTTTCCAAGAATCACTCTGTGTGACCCTGATTTAGCCCACTGCAGTAATTAATGACGCATAATTTAAAATCACCGGCAACGAGAAAAAGCAGCCTCTGGATGTACATTTTCCTGCTTGTTTATAGCCCTGTAGAGTTTGTTAAGATCAAGCTTGTGGAACTTAATGAACAGAGGACATACAGTGAGGGGAAAAATGTATTTGATCCCCTGCTGATTTTGTACGTTTGCCCACTGACAAAGACATGATCAGTCTATAATTTTAATGGTAGGATTATTTGAACAGTGAGAGACAGAATAACAACAAAAAAATCCAGAAAAACGCATGTCAAAAATGTTATAAATGGATTTGCATTTTAATGAGGGAAATAAGTATTTGACCTCTCTGCAAAACATGACTTAGTACTTGGTGGCAACACCCTTGTTGGCAATCACAGAGGTCAGACGTTTCTTGTAGTTGGCCACCAGGTTTGCACACATCTCAGGAGGGATTTTGTCCCACTCCTCTTTGCAGATCTTCTCCAAGTCATTAAGGTTTCGAGGCTTTCGAGGCTCCCTCCACAGATTTTCTATGGGATTAAGGTCTGGAGACTGGCTAGGCCACTCCAGGACCTTAATGTGCTTCTTCTTGAGCCACTCCTTTGTTGCCTTGGCCGTGTGTTTTGGGTCATTGCCATGCTGGAATACCCATCCACGACCCATTTTCAATGCCCTGGCTGAGGGAAGGAGGTTCTCACCCAAGATTTGACGGTACATGGCCCCGTCCATCGTCCCTTTGATGCGGTGAAGTTGTCCTGTCCCCTTAGCAGAAAAACACCCCCAAAGCATAATGTTTCCACCTCCATGTTTGACGGCGTGGACGGTGTTCTTGGGGTCATAGGCAGCATTCCTCCTCCTCCAAACAAGGTGAGTTGAGTTGATGCCAAAGAGCTCGATTTTGGTCTCATCTGACCACAACACTTTCACCCAGCTCTCCTCTGAATCATTCAGTTGTTCATTGGCAAACTTCAGATGGGCCTGTATATGTGCTTTCTTGAGCAGGGGGACCTTGCGGGCGCTGCAGGATTTCAGTCCTTCACGGCGTAGTGTGTTACCAATTGTTTTCTTGGTGGCTATGGTCCCAGCTGCCTTGAGATCATTGACAAGATCCTCCCGTGTAGTTCTGGGCTGATTCCTCACCGTTCTCATGATCATTGCAACTCCATGAGGTGAGATCATGCATGGAGCCCCAGGCCGAGGGAGATTGAGAGTTATTTTGTTTCTTCCATTTGCGAATAATCACACCAACTGTTGTCACCTTCTCACCAAGCTGCTTGGCGATGGTCTTGTAGCCCATTCCAGCCTTGTGTAGGTCTACAATCTTGTCCCTGACATCCTTGGAGAGCTCTTTGGTCTTGGCCATGGTGGAGAGTTTGGAATCTGATTAATTGATTGATTGCTGCTGTGGACAGGTGTCTTTTATACAGGTAACAAACTGAGAATAGGAGCACTCCCTTTAAGAGTGTGCTCCTAATCTCAGCTCGTTACCTGTATAAAAGACACCTGGGAGCCAGAAATCTTTCTGATTGAGAGGGGGTCAAATACTTATTTCCCTCATTAAAATGCAAATCAATTTATAACATTTTTGAAATGAGTTTTTCTGGATTTTTTTGTTGTTATTCTGTCTCTCACTGTTCAAATAAACCTACCATTAAAATTTTAGACTGATAATTTCTTTGTCAGTGGGCAAACTTACAAAATCAGCAACAAACAGAGGACAGAGAAAGTATGTGAGGGTGTATATGTGGGGGGAGTGCAGGCCTGTTAGAAGATGGGGTGCCTGTGTGTTTGTGGGATTGGAGAAGTGTGATGAATTAAGTGAGTGAGGATAATGGAAAATGGTTATCATTTTACATTTACATTTTAGTCATTTAGCAGACGCTCTTATCCAGAGCGACTTACAGTTAGTGCATACATTTTAATATTTTTTTTTTTATACTGGAATCGAACCCACAACCCTGGCGTTGCAAACACCATGCTCTACCAACTGAGCTACATCCCTGCCGGCCATTCCCTCCCCTACCCTGGACAACGCTGGGCCAATTGTGCGCCGCCCCATGGGTCTCCCGGTCGCGGCCAGCTACGACAGAGCCTGGATTCGAACCAGGATCTCTAGTGGCACAGCTAGCACTGCGATGTAGTGCCTTAGACCACTGCGCCACTCGGGTGACATTTCCCAGAGCCCATGTATGTCTGCGAGCAGGAGTTGTAGCAAATCGAGAGAGTCTTCACTTTTGTGCAGATAAGGAATATACATTTTAAAATAAATTACAAATATATTGTTTATTTATTTATTGTCCTATCATGACGTAATGGTGCCAACCATATATCCTAGACATCCACCTGAGCGGCCTACCCACTAAGGAGAAGTCCTCTTTCGTTTATAGGACTACTGAAAGTAGCCTTTGCTGCCAAGACAGAAAGATGAACGTGGTCAGAGACCCACTAGAGCAGCACTGCCCCTTAAATAGTCTGAGCCTGCCTGGCAGGGTTGGTCCAACAAAGCCAAAGCCCCCGGGTGGGAGAGCATAATATACAAGCTGCTAATGAGAACCTTGTCGACCTTGTACATAGCTGGTGGGGATTCCGGTGGGGTACCCAGGTAGTGGCAGTGCTGGCAACAATGGCTGCAGTAACCCATGGCGATGGGGTCACACTCTGACAATCAGAGAGGGGGCATATTATTGTAGCCCTGGTGGCACAGAATAATCAAACGGTCTGACTGCACAGAGGTGCTTGGGAAGAAGGGTCACAACGGGGGACCGGCGTGTGTGTGCGTTGGGGGGGGAAGGGGTGTATCCAAGCTCCATCAACTGGGACTAGACATTGGTTCATCAAATCTTCCCATTCCTGCTCAATCTGGCATGCCTTCTCAAACAGCTGCAACTGTACACATTCACACATCAAATCTTCTCTTTGAGTTGTGCTCGGGGATGGAGCAATTGTTGAAGGTCAAAGTTTGTGGTTGTGTGAGAGTGTGTGTGGGGGGGGGGGGGGGGGGGGGGGGGGGGGGGTTGTAGGTCAGTCTATGGGTGAAAGGGGAGAGAGGAGTAGAGGTGTTTGAGTGGGATGGGTGGGATGAAGTGCGTGTATGTATCCCACATCTGTTGCTATGGGGTAATGATGTTAGGGACAGTATAGGATGGAATCACAAGCTGTAATGTAAAATGAATAATAATGTTGATTTTGTCCTGCCAGTCCTTGTTATACGTAACAATCATTAGGAAGTGCCTACATTATTACTCATATTATTTGTCAATTGAAGTGATTAAGATATGCGAGATTTATATACAGTGGGGAGAACAAGTATTTGATACACTGCCGATTTTGCAGGTTTTCCTACTTATACAGAATGTGGAGGTCTGTAATTTTTATCATAGGTACACTTCAACTGTGAGGGACGGAATCTAAAACAAAAATCCAGAAAATCACATTGTATGAATTTTAAGTAATTAATTTGCATTTTATTACATGACAGAAGTATTTGATACATCAGAAAAGCAGAACTTAATGTTTGGTACAGAAACCTTTGTTTGCAATTGCAGAGATCATATGTTTCCTGTAGGTCTTGACCAGGTTTGCACACACTGCAGCAGGGATTTTGGCCCACTCCTCCATACAGACCTTCTCCAGATCCTTCAGGTTTCGGGGCTGTCGCTGGGCAATACGGACTTTCAGCTCCCTCCAAAGATTTTCTATTGGGTTCAGGTCTGGAGACTGGCTAGGCCACTCCAGGACCTTGAGATGCTTCTTACGGAGCCACTCCTTAGTTGCCCTGGCTGTGTGTTTCGGGTCGTTGTCATGCTGGAAGACCCAGCCACGACCCATCTTCAATGCTCTTACTGAGGGAAGGAGGTTGTTGGCCAAGATCTTGCGATACATGGCCCCATCCATCCTCCCCTCAATACGGTGCAGTCGTCCTGTCCCCTTTGCAGAAAAGCATCCCCAAAGAATGATGTTTCCACCTCCATGCTTCACGGTTGGGATGGTGTTCTTGGGGTTGTACTCATCCTTCTTCTTCCTCCAAACACGGCGAGTGGAGTTTAGACCAAAAAGCTCTATTTTGGTCTAATCAGACCACAGGACCTTCTCCCATTCCTCCTCTGGATCATCCAGATGGTCATTGGCAAACTTCAGACGGGCCTGGACATGCGCTGGCTTGAGCAGGGGGACCTTGCGTGTGCTGCAGGATTTTAATCCATGACGGCGTAGTGTGTTACTAATTGTTTTCTTTGAGACTGTGATCCCAGCTCTCTTCAGGTCATTGACCAGGTCCTGCAGTGTAGTTCTGGGCTGATCCCTCACCTTCCTCATGATCATTGATGCCCCACGAGGTGAGATCTTGCATGGAGCCCCAGACCGAGGGTGATTGACCGTCATCTTGAACTTCTTCCATTTTCTAATAATTGCGCCAACAGTTGTTGCCTTCTCACCAGCTGCTTGCCTATTGTCCTGTAGCCCATCCCAGCCTTGTGCAGGTCTACAATTTTATCCCTGATGTCCTTACACAGCTCTCTGGTCTTGGCCATTGTGGAGAGGTTGGAGTCTGTTTGATTGAGTGTGTGGACAGGTGTCTTTTATACAGATAACGAGTTCAAACAGGTGCAGTTAATACAGGTAATGAGTGGAGAACAGGAGGGCTTCTTAAAGAAAAACTAACAGGTCTGTGAGAGCCGGAATTCTTACTGATTGGTAGGTGATCAAATACTTATGTCATGCAATAAAATGCAAATTAATTACTTAAAAATCATACAATGTGATTTTATGGATTTTTGTTTTAGATTCAGTCTCTCACAGTTGAAGTGTACCTATGATAAAAATTACAGACCTCTACATGCTTTGTAAGTAGGAAAACCTGCAAAATTGGCAGTGTATCAAATACTTGTTCTCCCCACTGTATATATATACAGTACCAGTCAGAAGTTTGGACACACCTACTCATTCAAGGGTTTTTCTTTATTTTTACTATTTTCTACATTGTAGAATAATAGTGAAGACATCAAAACTATGAAATAACACATTTGGAATCATGTAGTAACCAAAAAAGTGTTAAACAAATCTATAATATATTTTATATTTGAGATTCTTCAAAGTAGCCACCCTTTGCCTTGATGACAGCTTTGCACACTCTTGGCATTTCTCCCATGGGAAAATAAACTCAAAAGGGGTGATGATATTAATTAAAAATAATTTTGTTACGAATGTGCAAACTGTCCAAACAGATCCGCAAGGAAGGTGGATCCTTTTAAATATGCTATTGGATCATAAACATATTTGGCTTATTAATCTATATGGTCCAAATAATGATGATCCACGCTTCTTTGAAAATATATATAATAAATGTTCAAGCTTACCAGCAATACACAACTCTATTGTTATGGTGGGAGATTATAATACGGTTTTAAATACCTCAATGGACCGTAAAGGAAATCACACTACAAACTATCACCCCCATGCACTTAAGGAAATGACGAATATTATGGATATATTGGAACTAGTGGATATATGGAGGCTTAAATATCCTGACCTAGTGAGATATACGTGGCGGAGGCTCAATCAAGCTAGTCATCCTGACTACTTTCTTATGGCATTCTCGTTGGCAACAAAAGTTTTATAAGTGTTGATAGGGGACAGAATTAGTCGGAGCATCAAATAATTGGCATACACATTAGTCTTACAACATTTCCAAGTGGGCGAGGATATTTTACATTTTATCCAAGACAGAAGAATTTATAACTGACTTTTTCCTACATAACATAGGTTCAGTAGATCCCCTTATTTTATGGGACACTTTCAAATGTGCCTTTATAGCACATACAATTCAATACTAAACCAAAACAATTTAGGTCAAAAGAGTTCATATTAACAAAGGAAATAGGATAGCAATAAAAACTGTACCACAGAGACACAGAATACAGTGGGGAAAAAAAGTATTTAGTCAGCCACCAATTGTGCAAGTTCTCCCACTTAAAAAGATAAGAGAGGCCTGTAATTTTCATCATAGGTACACGTTAACTATGACAGACAAATTGAGAAAAAAATATCCAGAAAATCACATTGTAGGATTTTTTATGAATTTATTTGCAAATTATGGTGGAAAATAAGTATTTGGTCACCTACAAACAAGCAAGATTTCTGGCTCTCACAGACCTGTAACTTCTTCTTTAAGAGGCTCCTCTGTCCTCCACTCGTTACCTGTATTAATGGCACCTTTTTGAACTTGTTATCAGTATAAAAGACACCTGTCCACAACCTCAAACAGTCACACTCCAAACTCCACTATGGCCAAGACCAAAGAGCTGTCAAAGGACACCAGAAACAAAACTGTAGACCTGCACCAGGCTGGGAAGACTGAATCTGCAATAGGTAAGCAGCTTGGTTTGAAGAAATCAACTGTGGGAGCAATTATTAGGAAATGGAAGACATACAAGACCACTGATAATCTCCCTTGATCTGGGGCTCCACGCAAGATCTCACCCTGTGGGGTCAAAATGATCACAAGAACGGTGAGCAAAAATCCCAGAACCACACAGGGGGACCTAGTGAATGACCTGCAGAGAGCTGGGACCAAAGTAACAAAGCCTACCATCAGTAACACACTACGCCGCCAGGGACTCAAATCCTGCAGTGCCAGGCGTGTCCCCCTGCTTAAGCCAGTACATGTCCAGGCCCGTCTGAAGTTTGCTAGAGTGCATTTGGATGACCCAGAAGAGGATTGGGAGAATGTCATATGGTCAGATGAAACCAAAATATAACTTTTTGGTAAAAACTCAACTCGTCGTGTTTGGAGGACAAAGAATGCTGAGTTGCATCCAAAGAACACCATACCTACTGTGAAGCATGGGGGTGGAAACATCATGCTTTGGGGCTGTTTTTCTGCAAAGGGACCAGGACGACTGATCCGTGTAAAGGAAAGAATGAATGGGGCCAGGTATTGTGAGATTTTGAGTGAAAACCTCCTTCCATCAGCAAGGGCATTGAAGATGAAACGTGGCTGGGTCTTTCAGCATGACAATGATCCCAAACACACCGCCCTGGCAACGAAGGAGTGGCTTCGTAAGAAGCATTTCAAGGTCCTGGAGTGGCCTAGCCAGTCTCCAGATCTCAACCCCATAGAAAATCTTTGGAGGGAGTTGAAAGTCCGTGTTGCCCAGCGACAGCCCCAAAACGTCACTGCTCTAGAAGAGATCTGCATGGAGGAATGGGCCAAAATACCAGCAACAGTGTGTGAAAACCTTGTGAAGACTTACAGAAAACGTTTGACCTGTGTCATTACCAACAAAGGGTATATAACAAAGTATTGAGAAACTTTTGTTATTGACCAAATACTTATTTTCCACCATAATTTGCAAATAAATGCATTAAAAATCCTACAATGTGATTTTCTGGATTTTTTTTTCCTCATTTTGTCTGTCATAGTTGACGTGTACCTATGATGAAAATTACAGGCCTCTCTCATCTTTTTAAGTGGGAGAACTTGCACAATTGGTGGCTGACTAAATACTTTTTTTCCCCACTGTAAGTTAGAGGAAAAACAAAAATAACTGGAGTAACTTATTCAAGAAAGATCAAGTGTAATATATTATACAAATAAACCAAATTGGATGGAATATGGGGGAAAATGCACCAAATTCTGTTTTAATCTTTATCATAGTAATGCTACTAAATATAATTTACAGAAACTTGTTACAAATGACAGTCAACCACGATTCACCAAACAATATTTTGAAAGAGGAAGCAAAGTACTTTTTCCATTTCAGTCTCCTCCATCTCCACTAACTGAAGTTAATTGTAAGGATTTTTTTTTTTATTAATAGTGTAAAATTAACAGCTCTACAGATAGACTAATGTGAAGACCAAATTACAGAGGAGCAACTTCTTGATGCAATTAAAGCCTTTAAGTCCGGGAAAACTCCAAGGTTGGATGGAATACCAGCTGAGGTATATCAAACCTTTTCCCATGTACTCAGAGGTCCGTTATTGGCATGTTTTAGCCACTCCTTTAAAAATGGTAGATTATCAGATACTCAGCAAGAAGGTCTGATTTCACTATTACTGAAACAAATGGAAGAGACAATTAGCAAGAATGGCTCACCCAATGTTCAGAAATAGCCTTTTTCCTTTCATCTCACTTTCGGTTATTTGAAAATGAAATCATCTCCAGAATTTTGTTATTTTTAAGACCGCCTATAGAAAGCTGGTTGCAATTTCAGTTTAATCCACCAGAAAAGACAGACTAAATATTAAAACAAATATTATGGTTAAAGTCAAATATACTAATTGATACAAAAAAATAAACAAATGGAAACATTTAAAAAAAATTGTATAATCTTTGTTAATGATATCATGAATGCGACTGGTGGAGTTATGTGACACACTAACAAAAACATATGGAAATGTCTGCTCTATCTAAAATTACAACCAACTGATTGCAGCACAACCAGCAGAATGGAAGAGGCAAGGGGAAGAAGGTCAGGAACGTGTCTGTCGGCCATTATTGTCGGACATTAAAGACCAAAATTGGTTAAAGAAAATTGTGATAAATAAAAAAAGTATATCAGTTTCATTTTAGGACCAAAACATTGACAGCTGCGCCAGAAGAGAAGAGGGATGGAAAGAAAACAAGAGGGTAGACAGAAAGAGGAGAAAAAACGAGAGGAAGAGAGAGAGAGATAGAAGAGAAAAGTCAAAGACAAATACAAGAAGAGGAGAGAGAGAGAAAAATGGAGAAAGATCAAGACAAAGATAGATGCAAACAGAACCAAAATGGACATGGAGGAGAAGACAGAGATTGAGAACGAGTCACAGGAAGAGATACAAGACGGAAAGATGTGGTGACAGAGCAAGAAGGAGAAAGAAAGTGATGGAAAGACAGAGACAAATTGACGGAGAAAGAGAGACAGAGAGAGAGAATGGAAAGAGAAAAAGAAGAGGAGGGACAGAGATCAAAAGAAAGAGAACAGAGAATAGACAGAGAGAGGAAGGAGAGAGAGGAAGGAGAGAGAGGAAGGGAGAGAGGATGAGAGAGAGGAGGAGAGAGAGGAAGGAGAGGGAGGAAGGAGAGGGGGAAGGAGGGAGAGGAAGGAGAGAGGAAGGAGAGAGAGGAAGGAGAGAGAGGAAGGAGGGAGAGGAAGGAGAGAGAGGAAGGAGAGAGAGGAAGGAGAGGGAGATCGAAACAGAGAGAGAAAGATAGAGCGAAGACCAACAAGAGGAGAGAAAGAGACAAGAAGAAGAAGAAGAAGAAGAAGAAGAAGAAGAAGAAGAAGAAGAAGAAGAAGAAAGACAGAAACAGAAGCAAATTGACATGGAGAAAGAGGGAATAGAGAGGGACAACAAGAGACATGTAACCATAACTGTCTTATGTAACCATAACGTATGGGTGGTCCACTGTAGCTCAATTGGTAGAGCATGGCGCTTGTAACGCCAATGTAGTGGGTTCGATCCCCGGGACCACCCATACGTAAAAATGTATGCGCACATGACTGTAAGTCGCTTTGGATAAAAGCGTCTGATAAATGGCATATTATTATTATTATACCAAGCATAACATATCATATAAATATATATTACCGATTTACATGTAATTTACATGTGTTATGTTACGTCTAGTGTATGAGACCAGGCTACAACGGGAAGTAAATATGCTAGGTTCAAGTCTTCAATGAAACAACCTGTTTGGATAATGTGATATTTTATATTTTGCCAATCTGCTGCTGCACATGTTGTGTATTTTGTGGAATTGCTTTAGTGCGACTCTGGGGGAAAATGTTGTAATTTCCCAGGTCTTCTCGTTTAATTTTTTCTGGAAATGTGAAGGTTGGTCCCGGGACAGTCCCGGGATCCTGGTTACCCGTGTTAATCCCTGGAATACGGTGCCATTTGGGACGCATGTTAAATGTGACCTCTGCTTCTCCCCTCCCAGTCATCCCTGGACCCACGGGAGCGATAACGTCCTTCACCACCCGGGTCGAGCGAGAGAGGGAGAAGAGGGAGGGGTTGCTGAAGTCCGAGAAGAAAAGGAAGAAGATGGAGGATTTCAATAAGCAGTGGAGACAATTAAAGAGGAGAGGGAGAGGATGAAGGAACAGTTCATGAAAGAACAGGATGAGAAATGACTGGAGGAAATGAATCTTGAGGCTGATTACATTAAATTAGAAGTTTAATAGTCACATGTACAGGGTTGACGGGCAAATCAAGAAGTTCAGCACCCAGTTCATCACCCAGTGTCCATCTGCCTACAACCACGGTCAGCAGTTGCTGGGGTGGGCCACGGGCCAGAAGGTAAACCAAGGGCCTGCTGGATCTGGACATGACCAGCTGGGGGAGCCAGAGAGCCAGCTTGGAGGACCAGAGAGCCAGCAGGGGGGACCAGAGAGCCAGCAAGGGGGACCAGAGAGCCAGCAGGGAGGACCAGAGAGCCAGCAGGGAGGACCAGAGAGCCAGCAGGGAGCACCAGAGAGCCAGCAGGGGGGACCAGAGAGCCAGCAAGGGGGACCAGAGAGCCAGCAGGGAGTACCAGAGAGCCAGCAGGGAGGACCAGAGAGCCAGCAGGGGGGACCACAGAGCCAGCAGGGAGGACCAGAGAGCCAGCAGGGAGGACCAGAGAGCCAGCAGGGAGGACCAGAGAGCCAGCAGGGGGGACCACAGAGCCAGCAGGGGGGACCAGAGAGCCAGCAGGGGGGACCAGAGAGCCAGCAGGGAGGACCAGAGAGCCAGCAGGGAGGACCACAGAGCCAGCAGGGGGGACCAGAGAGCCAGCAGGGGGGACCACAGAGCCAGCAGGGAGGACCAGAGAGCCAGCAGGGGGGACCACAGAGCCAGCAGGGGGGACCACAGAGCCAGCAGGGAGGACCAGAGAGCCAGCAGGGGAGTTCAGAGGTGGCTGAGAAATCAGAGGCAACCACCAAACCCAAGACAAAGCCTCTGGAAGAGAGAATGGAGATAAAGAATGTTTCAAAATGTATTTATGTCCCCATTTAAAGAAGTGACATTATCCACATGTTTGGGTCCAAATGTGAGGGTTTAGTGTACATGCAACACACTTGTAAAGATAAAAATACTTCCTCAATACTTTCCTGTCTCTGTGATGTCTTTCAGCATTCCTGACCTGATTTCTGCTGAGAACTGGAACTTGGCGGAGCCACAGTACCGCTGGGGATGCATTGGTAATTAAAGTGTTGCCCAATAATTCCTCCTCCTCTTCTTCAAGGCCACATTTCCTCCACAAAACATTATAAGCTCCTCAAGTCAGAAAGTATCCTCTTCATCGAGGCAACAAACCTTCTAAGATCAGCGACTCTCCTCCCCAGACTAGAGATTCTCATCTTTATCCAAATTGAATATCCAAGTTGAATTCAACTCTGCTCACCACCTCTGCTGTCCTAGAAGATATCCTCAAATGGACATGGTTTAAACAGAAGTTAAGCAAGTCCTCCCCCCAACCAGTTGCTCCACAGACCAGAGATTATAATTTTTATCCAAGTTGAACACATCTCTGGTCAGTTCAACCACCCACCCTCCTGTCCTAGACCTAGAAGATAACTCCCAACTCAACATGATTAAACAAATTGACAGGCACAGGGAAAGCCATGGAGCAGCACCCTTTGGATGAAGAGCCATTTAGGGGTTAAGTGCCTTGATCTAGGGCACAACGGCAGGAGATGGTACCTGGGAGTAGAGTCTAGCAGCCCTCCGGTTGCTAGTTCAGTTCCCACTGTTGGTCTTAGGTGGTGCTAAGGGGGAGGTGCTGAGGAGGAGGTCTGGGAGGGGTCTGCAGGTAGCCTGGAACGGACCGGTAGCAACTAATTTGCTGACTCAATCCCCGGGCAGAGCTGCTCAAGTCAGGCCAGTGTTGATTGATGACATCATTTTTGTTTGCAAAGTTATTTTCAGCTTTAATAAAAGCATTAATTAAAAAAGCAATATTGTTTTTATGGTGTCAATTGTTTGGTTATTTATTAGAATTTAAACATACATCATTGTATTATATGTTAGACTTCCAATGAATCTCCTAACATTCCATCAGTTTGTTACAATGCGTGAGGGATATGTTATATTAGAGATGGGTCATCTCTTGCTGGCCCAACATTTATAAGTTAAGAGCGTTGGACCAGCAAACCGAAAGGTCGCTGGTTCGAATCCCAGAGCAAACTTGGTGGAAAATCTGCTGATGTGCCCTTGAGCAAGGCACGTAACCCTAATTGCTCCTGTAAGTCGCTCTGGATAAGAGTGTCTGCTAAAAATGGAAATGTCATCTATACAATCTATTTTAGACCATCTATATTTTTCATAGCTGTCTATTTACCACCACAAACCAATGCTGGCATTAAGATTGCACTGAATGAGTTGTACAAGGCCATTAATCAACAGGAAAACGCTCATCCAGATGCAGCGCTCCTAGTAGCAGGGGACTTTAATGCAGGGAAACTTAAATCCGTTCTACCTCATTTCTACCAGCATGTTAAATGTGCAACCAGAGGGGAAAAAACTCTAGACCACCTTTACTCCACACACAGAGACGCATACAAAGCTCTCCCTCGCCCTCCATTTGGCAAATCTGACCATAACTCTATCCTCCTGATTCCTGCTTATAAGCAAAAACTGAAGCAGGAAGCACCAGTGATTCGGCTAATAAAAAAGTGGTCAGATGACGCAGATGCTAAGCTACAGGACTGTTTTGCTAGCACAGACTGGAACATGTTCCGGGATTCTTCAGACAGCATTGAGGAGTACACCACATCAGTCACTGGCTTCATCAATAAGTGCATCGATGATGTCGTCCCCACAGTGACCGTACGTACATACCCCAACCAGAAGCCATGGATTACAGGAAACATCCGCACTGAGCTAAAGGGTAGAGCTGCCGCTTTCAAGGAACGGGACTCTAACCCGGACGCTTATAAGAAATCCCGCTATGACCTCCGACGAACCATCAAACAGGCAAAGAGTCAATACAGGTCTAAGATTGAATCATACTACACTGGCTCTGACGCTCGTCGGATGTGGCAGGGCTTGAAAACTATTACAGACTACAAAGGGAAGCACAGCCGCGAGCTGCCCAGTGACACAAGCCTACCAGACGAGCTAAACCACTTCTATGCTCGCTTCGAGGCAAGCAACACTGAAGCATGCATGAGAGCACCAGCTGTTCCGGACGACTATGTGATCACGCTCTCCGTAGCCGATGTGAGTAAGACTTTTAAGCAGGTCAACATTCACAAGGCCGCAGGGCCAGACGGATTACCAGGACGTGTACTCCGAGCATGTGCTGACCAACTGGCAAGTGTCTTCACTGACATTTTCAACATGTCCCTGACTGAGTCTGTAATACCAACATGTTTCAAGCAGACCACCATAGTCCCCGTGCCCAAGAACTCTAAGATAACCTGCCTAAATGACTACCGACCCGTAGCACTGACGTCTGTAGCCATGAAGTGCTTTGAAAGACTGGTCATGGCTCACATCAACAGCATAATCCCAGAAACCCTAGACCCACTCCAATTTGCATACCGCCCCAACAGATCCACAGATGATGCAATCTCTATCGCACTCCACACTGCCCTTTCCCACCTGGACAAGAGGAACACCTACGTGAGAATGCTATTCATTGACTACAGCTCAGCATTCAACACCATAGTGCCCTCAAAGCTCATCACTAAGCTAAGGATCCTGGGACTAAACACCTCCCTCTGCAACTGGATCCTGGACTTCCTGACGGGCCGCCCCCAGGTGGTAAGGGTAGGTAACAACACATCTGCCACACTGATCCTCAACACGGGGGCCCCTCAGGGGTGCGTGCTCAGTCCCCTCCTGTACTCTCTGTTCACCCATGACTGCATGGCCAGGCACGACTCCAACACCATCATTAAGTTTGCCGACGACACAACAGTGGTAGGCCTGATCACCGACAACGATGAGACAGCCTATAGGGAGGAGGTCAGAGATCTGGCCGTGTGGTGCCAGGACAACAACCTCTCCCTCAACGTGACCAAGACAAAGGAGATGATTGTGGACTACAGGAAAAAAAAGAGGACTGAGCACGCCCCCATTCTCATCGACGGGGCTGTAGTGGAACAGGTTGAGAGCATTAAGTTCCTTGGTGTCCACATCACCAACGAACTATCATGGTCCAAACACACCAAGACAGTCGTGAAGAGGGCACGACAAAGCCTATTCCCCCTCAGGAGACTAAAAAGATTTGGCATGGGTCCTCAGATCCTCAAAAAATTATACAGCTGCACCATCGAGAGCATCCTGACTGGTTGCATCACCGCCTGGTATGGCAACTGCTTGGCCTCTGACCGCAAGGCACTACAGAGGGTAGTGCGTACGGCCCAGTACATCACTGGGGCAAAGCTCCCTTCCATCCAGGACCTCTATACCAGGCGGTGTCAGAGGAAGGCCCTCAAAATTGTCAAAGACTCCAGTCACCCTAGTCATAGACTGTTCTCTCTGCTACCGCACGGCAAGCGGTACCGGAGTGCCAAGTCTAGGTCCAAAAGACTTCTCAACAGCTTCTACCCCCAAGCCATAAGACTCCTGAACAGCTAATCATGGCTACCCGGACTATTTGCACTGCCCCCCCACCCCATCCTTTTTACGCTGCTGCTACTCTGTTAAGTATTTATGCATAGTCACTTTAACTCTACCCACATGTACATATTACCTCAACTACCACAACTAGCCGGTGCCCCCGCACATTGACTATGCAACGGTACCCCCCTGTATATATAGCCTCCCTACTGTCACTTTATTCTATTGTATATATAGCCTCCCTACTGTCACTTTATTTTTTACTTCTGCTCTTTTTTTCTCAACACTTTTTTGTTGTTGTTTTATTCTTACTTTTTTGTTTAAAATAAATGCACTGTTGGTTAAGGGCTGTAAGTAAGCATTTCACTGTAATGTCTGCACCTGTTGTATTCGGCGCATGTGACCAATAAAATTTGATTTGATTTGATTTGAGAAATATCAGATCGAAATGGCTTCTCTAATTTCAGCTACAGTACTTGGGTAGTTCCACCAGTTCAGTACCGTTTGGGTTTTAACTTAATAAAAATAAAAATGTTTTATTTCATCTAATTTTAACATTCTGTAATAAAGAGAACATGTTTTCCCATCTCAAGAGGTTAAATCAGGGGTCTTCAACATTTTCTTCCACAGGGACCCCCGGCCAGGCAAACAGGCGACCCAGGGACCCCCATCATATGTTAGCAAAACAATTGTTTGTGCATCTTCATGACATACTAACTCATAGTAATGACTTACTATCTCATTATAATGACTTACGATCTCATAATAATGATTTACTATCTCATAATGACTTAGTATCTCACAATAATGACTTACTATCTCATAATAATGACGTACTATCTCATAATAATGACTTAGTATCTCATAATACTTACTTAGGAATTACTATAACATAATAATTACTTAGTATTTCATAATTAAGACGTACTCATAACTCACAGTCAGATTGTCTTTTTCTGGTAGCGGGAAAGATCTTCCATAATAATCTAATATCATTTTATGATGAATACATTATTCTTAAAATAAGTGCCATTTTCCTCTCTAACAAGGAAAAAGGCGAACTCGCAGTTTTATTGGAGAATCGAATTTGGATGATTCAATCGTATGATGTTATTATGGAAATCAGTAATTAGTTAGGCATTTAGCTTAGTTAGAATATCAAAATCAAGTATATGATCTGATGGGATTTTTCTTTACATTTGGAACTGTATCAGACCATGGTTTAGTTAGTTTGAGATTCGATATTCGCCAGACATTCGGACCTTCAAACTTCAATAGCTCGCAAACGATTTGAGCTACATGCCTCAGGTTCTTTGTGAAGGACAAATGGTGTATAACATTGCAACAGGTATTATTTAAAATGCAACAGCTCCTTGACCATGTGACCTAGAAACCAACTTTGCGATGTTCACAGGCTAGGGGCACATCCTTTATTATTTTTTTTATTTTTTTACTTAGAATTTCAATAGGTCCTTGATCAAATGACCTAGTCACCTTAAATCAACTTTATTTTGTTTAAAGGGTAGGGAAACACATGTCACACCCTTTTGGTTTTCCCATGAAGCGCTTACACGATTTATAGAAATATTTGAAAATGTAGCATTTCAAATAGCTCTTCAACCACGTAGCTTAGCAACCTCATTTCACGTGTCCATAATTCCTTAAACAGAGAGGCATGTTGCACACGCTTTAGTTTTCTAATGAAATGATTCCTACATTTTTTAATATATACACTACCAGTCAAAAGTTTGGACACACCTACTCATTCAAGGATTTTTCTTTATTTTTACTATTTTTTACATTGTAGAATAATAGTGAAGACATCAAAACTATGAAATAACACATATGGAATCATGTAGTAAAAAAAAAGTGTTAAACAAATCAAAATATATTTTATTCTTCAAATAGCCACCCTTTGCCTTGATGACAGCTTTGCACACTTTTGGCATTCTCTCAACCAGCTTCATGAGGTAGACACCTGGAATGCATTTCCATTAACAGGTGTGCCTTCTTAAAAGTTAATTTGTGGAATTAATGTGTTTGAGCCAATCAGTTGTGTTGTGACAAGGTAGGGGGGGTATACAGAAGATAGCCCTATTTGGTAAAAGACCAAGTCCATATTATGGCAAGAACAGCTCAAATAAGCAAAGAGAAACGACAGTCCATCATTACTTTAAGACATGAAGGTTAGTCAATCCGGAAAATTTCAAGAACTTTGAAAGCTTCTTCAAGTGCAGTCGCAAAAACCATCAAGCGCAATGATGAAACTGGCTCTCATGAGGACCGCCACAGTAATGGAAGACCCAGAGTTAACTCTGCTGCAGAGGATAAGTTCATTAGAGTTACCAGCCTCAGAAATTGCAGCCCAAATAAATGCTTCACAGAGTTCAAGAAACAGACACATCTCAACATCAACTGTTCAGAGGAGACTGCGTGAATCAGGCCTTCATGGTCGAATTGCTGCAAAGAAACCACTACTAAAGGACACCAATAAGAAGAAGTGATCATGCACTTTGTTGACAGTCCCTAACTAGGTTGAATTTATGGTGTGCCAGGCTACCTACACATTGCCATGTGATTATGAAACTCGGGTTGGAATCGGGAAAATAAGACCTGTACAATTTTATACACCTTTTTTTCCTTCATAAAATGCCTAACCTGAAGTATGTAGCTCAAATCGTTCGCAAGCTATTGAAGTTTGATGGTCCGAATGTCTGGTGAATATCAAATGTCAAACCAATTTTCACATGGTCTTTAACCGCCGTGTGACATTACTAGTTAGAGAGAGAGGGAGAGAGAGAGAGGGAGAGAGAGAGAGACATACCAATTAGGATCTGGCTAAAAATACTTGAATCAGTTATAGAACCCATTGCCCTTTATGGTTCTGAGGTCTGGGGTCCGCTCACCAACCAAGAATTCACAAAATGGGACAAACACCAAGTTGAGACTCTGCATGCAGAATTCTGCAAAAACATCCTCCGTGTACAACGTAAAACACCAAATAATGCATGCAGAGCAGAATTAGGCCAATACCCGCTAATTATCAAAATCCAGAAAAGAGCCGTTAAATTCTATAACCACTTAAAAGGAAGCGATTCCCAAACCTTCCATAACAAAGCCATCACCTACAGAGAGATGAACTTGGAGAAGAGTCCCCTAAGTAAGCTTGTCCTGGGCCTATGTTCACAAACACAAACAGACCCCACACAGCCCCAGGACAACAACAACAACAACAACAACAACACAATTAGACCCAACCAAATCATGAGAAAACAAAAAGAGAATTACTTGACACATTGGAAAGAACAAACAAAAAAACAGAGCAAACTAGAATGCTATTTGGCCCTAAACAGAGAGTACACAGTGGCAGAATACCTGACCACTGTGACTGACCCAAACTTAAGGAAAGCTTTGACTATGTACAGACTCAGTGAGCATAGCCTTGCTATTGAGAAAGGCCGCCATAGGCAGACCTGGCTCTCAAGAGAAGACAGGCTATGTGCACACTGCCCACAAAATGAGGTGGAAACTGAGCTGCACTTCCTAACCTCCTGCCAAATGTATGACCATATTAGAGACACATATTTCCCTCAGATTACAGCGATCCACAAAGAATTAGAAAACAAACCCAATTTTGATAATCTCCCTTATCTACTAGGTGAAAAACCACAGTGTGCCATCACAGCTGCAAGATTTGTGACCTGTTGCCACAAGAAAAGGGCAACCAGGTGAAGAACAAACACCATTGTAAATACAACCCATATTTATGTTGATTTATTTTCCCATTTGTACTTTAACTATTTGCACATTGTTACAACATTGTATATATACATAACATGACATTTGAAATGTCTTTATTCTTTTGAAACTTCTGAGTGTAATGTTTACTGTTAATATTTATTGTTTATTTCACTTTTGTTTATTATCTACTTCCCTTGCTTTGGCAATGTTAACACACGTTTCCCATGCCAATAAAGCCCTTAAATTGAATTGAATTGAAATTAAATTGAATTGAATTGAATTGAGAGAGAGAGAGAGAGAGAGAGAGAGAGAGAGAGAGAGAGAGAGAGAGAGAGAGAGAGAGAGAGAGAGAGCGCGAGAGAGAGAGAGAGAGAGAGATAATTATAATGTCAGTGTCATTGAAAAAACATGGGAAGGTTGACCCTCCGCCTGCCTGCAGGTTGCCCAGAAATTGGTAGCCAGCCTCCAGGAAGGTAGAGATACACTGTATTGGACTTGATCCTCTCGGTATTGGGCCTGACCGAATCCCTATGCTGGAGAGTGGAGCTGAATCCGGGTTGACGTAAGAGCCCCTTTCTACGCCTCTGCTGCGCTGTCGAGAGCTGCAACGCTGCTGGTCGCGAGCATTAAAAAAACATGTTCCAAGCGTCTAGGATTAGGCACATTATTCACGTGGTTATTGACAACAATTGACATGTGGATACTATTGACACGATAGTAACATCGTTGACAACCTGCTTAAACGTAAGTATATTCGCCTTCGTGGCTTTCTAATAGAAGGCTGGTATATAATGGGGAGAGAGGGAGAAGCAATGCAGAATTGCTTGGACAGCATCGAATCGGAAGCTAGAAAATGATGCTGTAGCATCATAACGACAAAGGCGCAGAAAAAAAAAACGGGTCTTCCATCAAAAAATGTGGTTATTGAAATGCCAAGATCGTTTCGAATGTAAACTATTTCCGCGTGTGGTGTTTCCCATTTCCCATTGTTGGTTTGCTGTCTTGACTCTTTATCCAAAGACGTTAGACGGTAGTGCTCGGGACAACACAGCACAACCTCCATTAGGCCTAATTAACGCCATCTTTTTTAATGACAATGCATGGCACATATGTGTATTGCATTGCAATATTGTTGAGAAACCGAGTGATTGATTCTTGGCTACGTGGTTAAATAACAAGACAAACAAGACACTGCCGTCATCTCACACTTAATCCTTACAAAGGCGAGGAAGATGTTTGACACACGGCACCGGGGCGGTGGATGATGACGGTGGAGGCTGGGCTACATAATAACATAGTCCTGTCATCGGCATAAACAATGGTCAATAATTTTCTTGACATGTTCGGTACGTTTGTGGGTGTTTTAGACTAGATTATCCAATACTTTCTATGTAGCCTTTCTGGGACTGGAAAGTGGAAAGGAATCATACGTTGCCATGTAACGGGCCTTTGCTCTAGCATTCCCCAGTTACATTGTCTCCAAAACCATCATTATATCGATTTGGGTGCGCGCATTCCCAGTGGTCACCACACATGGGAGGGGTGATGTTGGGGATATTATATATTGTTGTTTTGGGAATAGACAGTGCAGGTCAACGCTCACGCGGATATCATCAGCTGTTAACACAAAAAATATCTCTACATTGTTCAGTTAGGCCTACACTATATTTACCATGTTATCGATTAGTGAGAGCCTATGTCTATATGATAGCATTTAGATGCTCTATAGCCTAAGCGATGGATTTACCTAAAATATTCCGGCTCGTATGACTCATATCACCAATAAATATATATGACGGATCACTTGGTCTGCTATTAGAAATATTCTATATTGGCGATAACAAAATCAGCGCTTTTTCTTGCCCCATATTTCCCTTTGGCTTCTGGGTGTTTTCATTGCCATGTAACCTATCATACCTCTATCGAGAGAGAGCGAGAGAGAGCGAGATGCAACCAAGCGTTTCTGTGCTGCTGCATATCGTCCCGTTATGTATCACGCATTTTTTTTCTCCATCTTAGTTCTGGCTGTCAGGAACATTCGTGTCTGATTTGATATCTGCTCAACACAGACAGAGCGAGCACATCATTTCAGCAGAAGGCCTAAGCTACCACGCTGCTGCTTCGTAGCTTTAAAATGTCTGTAGGTCTACCGGGGAAATGTCTCCCATAACCCGGACAGACAGGCAGTTGGCGTGTCGCCCCCCGGCCCAGCACAGCTGCGGCTTAACTGTGTCTGTCTCCTCCCCGGTCAGATCAAGTTCCCACTTGTCCTGGCTCTATAGCAGGGGATGATTTCATCAGAGCTCTACCAGATTTTGAGACAGAAACAGACTGAGTGACTGTAGGGGGTGAGGGTAAAGCATAACGCTTTAAAAACACCTTGTCATTGGAAGACTGGAGCATCCGGCAACTCTGAACAAGCAACTCTGCAGTAATGTTATAGTGCAGTGCACCACCTGTGCCATAAAGGTTCAGACCTCTTGGCAGAGGATGTGGTAGGTCTCACACACAGTAGTGCTAGTTAGCAGACTGACCATCGTGAGGGAGTAAAACAAGTAGCCTGTTTATTTAGCGTGAGGCAGCTTGATGTACAAGTACACTCCCTGGACAGGACGTCTAGTAGTGTGAGACAAAGATGCTTCTGATGACCTGGTGTGATGTTGCTGACTGGTCTGGACGCACACACACACACACACACACACACACACACACACACACACACACACACACACACACACACACACACACACACACACACACACACACACACACACAGTGTGTGTGTGTGTGTTTGTCTGCGTGTGTGTGTGTGTGATGTCTGTGTGTGTTTGTGTGTCTGCGTGTGTGTGTGTGTGTGGGTGTGTGTGTGTGTGTGTGTGTGTGGGTGTGTGTGTGTGTGTGTGTGTGTGTGTGTGGGTGCATCATGGCTAAAACTAACAGACTGGCCAATAGCTTTTACCCCCAGACCATCAGGCTGCTCCTCCACTTTTAGACATGGGTGGGGTGGGTGGTTGTAGATGGAGTGTGGTGGGTGTGGGTGGGGTGGGTGGGTGAGTGGGTGGGTGGGTGGAGTGGGTGGGTGGGTGGAGTGGGTGGGTGGAGTGGGTGGGTGGGTGAGTGGAGTGGGGTGGGTGTGGGTGGGGTGGGTGGTTGTAGATGGAGTGTGGTGGGTGTGGGTGGAGTGGGTGGGTGGAGTGGGTGGGTGGGTGGGTGGGTGGGTGAGTGGAGTGGGTGTGTCTATCAGGCTCTATAATACATTGTATTACATCCAGCGTAGAGGAGAGGAGAGGAGAGGAGAGGAGAGGAGAGGAGAGGAGAGGAGAGGAGAGGAGAGGAGAGGAGAGGAGAGGAGAGGAGAGGAGAGGAGAGGAAACACTGTATCAGCAGTCCCAAAGCCTGATAGATGTGAGGCTACAGAATGTTGAGAAACTCTAATGAAGGCAGCTTGCTGTCGAAACATTGACTAATTATTATAATTACATTTACAGCATCTGTTCTACAGAATGTGCAGCTATCTCCTTTCCCTTTTATAAGTCTGCAGAATGTCAACACAACATAATATAACAGAGATACATCATTCACCCTGCATTAGAGAGAAGGAGAGAGGGAGTTGCATGCTCTACTTTACCTACAGTAGACTTAGTGGACATTTCACTAGAGGCAACTTATTCACATCAAGCTACAATGTTACGTAAAGACTAATCTTCTTATAATCAGGTAAGGGAAAGAACTTGTGAGAGAGAGAGGAGGGAAGGAGAGAGGAGGGAGGGAGGGAGGGAAAAGGGAGAGAGAGAGGAGGGAGGGAGGGAGAGAGAGAGAGGAAGGAGGGAGGAGGGAAAGAGAGAGGAGGGAGGGAGGGAAAAGGGAGAGCGAGAGAGAGGAGGGAGGGAGGGAGGGAGGGAGGGAGGGAGGGAAGGAAGGAAGGAAGGAAGGAAGGAAGGAAGGAAGGAAGGAAGGAAGGAAGGAAGGGAGGGAGGGAGGGAGGGAGGGAGGGAGAGAGGGAGAGAGGGAGGGGAAGGAAGGAAGGAAGGAAGGAAGGAAGGAAGGAAGGAAGGAAGGAAGGAAGGAAGGAAGGAAGGAAGGAAGGAGGGAGGGAGGGAGGGAGGGAGGGAGGGAGAGAGAGAGGAGGGAGGGAGGGAGGGTGAGATAGGAGGGAGAGAGGGTGAGATAGGAGGGAGAGAGGATGGAGAGAGAGTAGGTAGAGAGAGAGGAGGGAGAGAGAGGAGGGAGAGAGAGAGGGAGGGAGGAGAGAGGAGGGAGGGAGGGAGGGAGGAAAGAAAGAAAGAGACATGGACAAGGGAGGGACTGGGTTGGTAGTGACTTGGCGTTGTATATGGGGGCTCTATCCGACAGGTAGGGAGGGACAGTGCCTTCAGAAAGTATTCATACCCCTTGACTTATTCCACATTTTGTTGTGTTGTCTCTAAGAGTTTTCCACACCTGGATTGGACCCAATTTGCACATTCTTCTTTTTAAAATTCTTCAAGCTCTGTCAAGTTGGTTGGTGATCATTTAAGTCAAAACTGTAACTAGGCCACTCAGGAACATTCAATGTCGTCTTGGTAAGCAATTCCAGTGTACATTCGGCCTTGGGTTTTAGGCTATTGTCCTGCTGAAAGGTGAATTTGCCTCCCAGTGTCTGTTGGAAAGCAGACAGAACCAGGTTTTCCGCTAGGATTTTGCCTGTGCTTAGCTCTATTCCATTGATTTTTGTCCTAATAAACTCCCTAGTCCTTGCCGATGACAAGCATACCCATAACATGATGCAGCCACCACCATGCTTGAAAATATGAAGAGTGGTACTCAGTGATGTGTTGTGTTGGAGTTCATTTCTTAGCATTTTTTTTCTTCAGTTTTACTTTACTGCCTTATTGCAAACAGGATGCATGTTATGGAATATTTTTGTTCTGTAATATTTTTGTTATTTTCACTGTCGTTTAGGTTAGTATTGTGGAGTCACTACAATGTTGTTGATCCATCTTCAGTTTTCTCCTATCACAGCCATTAAACTCTGTAACTGTTTTAAAGTCACCATTGGCCTCATGGTGAAATCCCTGAGCGGTTTCCTTCCTCTCCGGCAACTGAGTTAGGAAGGACGCCTGTATCTTTGTATTGACTGGGTGTATTGAAAGACCATCCAAAGTCTAATTAATAACTTCACCATTCTCAAAGGAATATTCAGTGTCAGCTTTTGTTTTTTACCCATCTACCAATCTGTACCCTTCTTTGCGAGGCATTGGAAAACCTCTCTGGTCTTTGTGGTTGAATCTGTGCTTGAAATTCACTGCTCGACTGAGGGACCTTACAGATCATTGTATGTGTGGGGTACAGAGATGAGGTAGTCATTAAAAAATCATGTTAAACACTATTATTGCACACAAAGTGAGTCCATGCAACTTATTATGTGACTTGTTAAGCACATTTTTACTCCTGAATTTATTTAGGCTTGCCATAACAAAAGGGTTGAATACTTATTGATGCAATACATTTCAGCTTTTCATTTGTTATTAATTTGTAAACATTTCTAAAAACATATTTCCACTTTGACATTATAGGGTATTGTGTGTAGGCCAGTGACCAAAACATCTCAATTTAACCCATTTTAAATTGAGTCTGTAACACATTGTTTTGGTGAAAAAGTCAAGGGGTGTGAATACTTTGTGAAGGCACTGTAGTGTGGTGTTGGTAATAATACCCATCGATTTAAGAGTCAGGAAGGGAGGGAGTGTGACAGAGAGAGGGGAGGAAGGGAGGGAGGAGGAGGATGATGTCCTTTGTTCACCCTAATGATGTAAGAGTCAGGAAGGGAGGGAGTGTGACAGAGAGAGGGGAGGGAGGAGGAGAGAGAGGGGAGGGAGGAGGAGGATGTCCTTTGTTTGCAGCTTTCCCTTTCCTGAAAGTGTGTGTGTTTGAGTGTGTGTGTTCAAATTCCTTTATTCGCATGGCAAGTGAACCTGTGTGGCCTCTCTTATTTATCTCTCTCTCTCTCTCTCTCTCTCTCTCTCTCTCTCTCTCTCTCTCTCTCTCTCTCTCTCTCTCTCTCTCTCTCTCTCTCTCTCTCTCTCTCTGTCTCTCTCGCTCTCTCTCTTGCTCTCTCCTCTCTCGCTCTCCCCCATCTCGCTCTCTTTGTCTGTCTGTCTTTCTCTCTCTGGGTGGATGGATAGAAGCAGACAGGGGATATTAGAGGAGAGTGCTTTCAGAGAAACAGAGAGAAGGTCAGGTCATTGAGGCACGTGATAGACTAGCTAAAAGATGGCGTGTCAGTGCCCCCCCCCCTACGACCAACAACACAGAGCCTTACCCCAGTTTATTTGAAAATAAATAGTTTGTCTTTGTCCAGCTGTCTGTAATGTGTTGAGCCTCCATTAGCTCACTATCGACCACAGACAGAGATGGGCATTGACACTACTGCCCTCATTCAGATGCAACATGTTTTCATATTGTGTTTATTGGTTATTTGGTGATTGGTGTGTGTGTGTTCCTGTGTCCGTGCGTGTGTGTGTGTGTGTGTGCGCGTGCGCCTGTGTGTGTCTGCGTGTGTGTGTGTGTGTGTAATGATGGGGGTGAGATCATTTAACCCTCAAATCCTTTCTCCAGCTGTACACCAGCTGTTATTGTTGTGGCAGTAGTTGTTTGGGATGCAGATGTTGTAGTTTTTGTTGCTTGTGTCTCTCGTCACTGATTGGTTATTCTTGTAGTGAGGGGTTCTGATATCATACAGCAAAGAAATTCTATTGGTGGTCAAAGCGTTTGTCTCTGATAACATTAACACAGATCCATATTGTAATGGACCTACACTGTGTCTCATAAACCTACCCAGTGATTTAGTTCTTCTTAGTAAAGAGTTTAGGGATATGTGTTAGTCTGTTTCTCAGAAAAGACGGTATGGATATCTGTTATTTTATAAAAGAAGTGTAAGATGAAGGCTATCATTGTGTTATATTGTATTCGGTTGTAGAGCGTTGTGTGGTGATGGTTGTGTTGAGGTGTGCTGTGGTTTTGTGTTGTTTTGTGTGGATGTGGTTGTGCTGGTGGTGATGCGTAACTCAGGAACCATAGGATTTGGGCGTTTGCTAATGATGTGTAGGCAGGTCCCTTGGCATATGTTGATGTAAACATAGTTACGGATTGGCCTGCGTGTGTGTGTGTGTGTGTGTTTCCATTTGGAGTCTCTTCAAACCATATGTGGTTCAAACCTTAAGCACAAGTTCTGACCGTGTCTACATCCTAAATACCACCCTATTCCCTTATAGGACACATTGGTCAAAAGTAGTGCACTATATAGGGAATAGGGTGACATTTGGGACACACCCCATTGGTTTCAGCACTTTGTTGTCCCATGACTCTGATTGGTTGTTCCTTGGCATTCTTCCACTGAACTTGTAACACTTTACTAAAGTAAATACATTTTCAATAATGCATTATAGTGCTGTCGTAATGCATCGTTATGCTTGTCTACTACTACTATACTACATTTAACTACTACTATACTACAGTGAACTACTACTACTACTACTACTATACTATAGTGAACTACTACTATACTATACTACAGTGAACTACTACTACTAATACTATACTACAGTGAACTACTACTACTACTACTATACTACAGTGAACTACTACTATACTATACTACAGTGAACTACTACTACTATACTACAGTGAACTACTACTACTATACTACAGTGAACTACTACTACTATACTACAGTGAACTACTACTACTATACTACAGTGAACTACTACTATACCACAGTGAACTACTACTATACCACAGTGAACTACTACTACTACTACTATACTACAGTGAACTACTACTATACTACAGTGAACTACTACTACTATACTACAGTGAACTACTACTATACTAGAGTGAACTACTACTACTATACTACAGTGAACTACTACTATACTACAGTGAACTACTACTATACTACAGTGAACTACTACTACTACTACTATACTACAGTGAACTACTACTATACTACAGTGAACTACTACTATACTACAGTGAACTACTACTACTACTACTATACTACAGTGAACTACTACTACTATACTACAGTGAACTACTACTATACTATGGTGAACTACTACTACTATACTATGGTGAACTACTACTACTATACTACAGTGAACTACTACTATACTATGGTGAACTACTACTACTATACTATGGTGAACTACTACTACTATACTATGGTGAACTAGTGAACTACTACTATACTACAGTGAACTACTACTACTCTATAGCCATCACATATAGTAACCTACACTAAGCAGGGCCAAGGAGTGTACTGTCCTAGCGCTAAAAATGGTCAATAACATCATCATTTCAAAACCCTTTTATTTATACTTCTGAGATGTTAGGACATTTCAACTAAACTGAAAATGTTCACTCAGTAGTACTAAAAGCAACACTTGTGATAAAAGCAACACATTTGGCACAGAGGTAGATGTATGTACTCTTAAAAATACAGATATGGAGCAACCCCAGATTTGACCCCTAGGGCATGGCAGCCACTATAACAAAAAAAAAACCTAAATACATATTAAGCTTCCAGTGTATACCAAGTTGAGGCTCTCATCTTTCAGATGCAATTGGAACTGAGTTAATATCCCATAGCGTTTCAAAGTTAGAGCTAAAAGTCTGATGGCACTAGCGCCCATATCAGCGGCCATCTTAGGTATATCAGATTAGCTCATTTGCCAATGAGTATCACAGAAACACCAAACTTGAATGAAGAACAGAACATTTTCATGAAAAGTTGCTATGGATTAAATTGATCAAAATCACTGTTCAAAACATTTAAAAAAACATACAGAAATGTATATTTGTAAACGTTTGTGAACATTTTGAAATATATGCTTATTGTGGGGAATTAAAACCATTTACTTGTGTTACAAAAGGTTAATACAAAAAGTGTTACTTCTTGACAGACAATGTCTCTGCAATCATTACAAATTATAATATATATATTTTTTAAGACCTCAGTTGCCGCTTTTAGGGTTATAAATATATTGTCACTTTTAGCGTTATAAATATATTGTCACTTTTAGGGTTATAAATATATTGTCACTTTTAGGGTTATAAATATATTGTCACTTTTAGGGTTAAAAATAATAGTATGGGACATTTAACCCCATCGGGATCCTTCAGACAATCCCTTAATCCCATTTGAAGAGTCAACAGTGGGTGGGTGAATGCTAGCACGTTAGGCTAATGCTGTTAGCTTTAGTCTGAATTTGTGTGGTGATTCTTGGCTTGTCCTCAGAGTGCTTACACGCTAGGCTATTGCTGTTAGCATCTGGTTTGGGGATTGTTAGCTTCTCCTCAGAGTGGTAACATGCTAGGCTATTGCTGTTAGCATCTGGTGTGGTGATTGTTGGCGTGTCCTCAGAGCACTAAAATAAGCTAATAGGCAAGGCTAATCCCGTTAGCACGACTTTCCCTCTCTGGGAACAGAATCATACAAGGAACACACAACAACAGTCAAGCTGTAAATGCACAGTCAGGTGGCAAATCATTCCCTGTTTCAAGGGTTATTCTTGCTTTTCCGGGCTTACTGTAATTGATTAGCTAGAAAAATGGCCATGTTTTGGACAGTTTGGAATCAGGAGAAGCTAGTTGAAGAAAACAGTTGAAGTGCTAACTGTTGATGGAAAGGTAAAGGAGAAGAGAAAAGGCTGATTGGTTGTCGGGGAGAGAAGGACAGAGAGGGAGGGATGGTGAGGAGGAGCGGTGGAGGAGGAGAGAGAGTGGATTGGTGTAGGGGTGATATCTGCTAAAGGATGGATGGTGAGGAGGAGAGATGGAGGAGGAGAGAGTGGATTGGTGTAGGGGATTTCATCAGGGTTTGTGTCTGTACCTCCCTTCTGCCTCACACACACATACACGCACACACGCACACACACACACACACACACACACACACACACACACATGCGCAGTGCACATAGCATCACATATTATATTATACACTAACTAGTAGTTTTATTCTGCCTTAAGGAGTATTATTAGTCATGTATTAACCCCTTCAGTCTGGGTTGTTGAACTTGTATGTACATGTAACTGCCAAAATAAAGGAAACACTTGAGTAAATGAGGGATACAAAGTATATTGAAAGCAGGTGCTTCCACACAGGTGTGGTTCCTGAGTTAATTAAGCAATTAACATCCCATCATGCTTAGGGTCATGTATAGAAAATGGCCGGTTGCCCGTTAGTTTGTCTACCACGGTTAGAAGAAGAGACTTCAGTGACTTTGAAAGCGGGGTCTCATAAGAGCATAGAGGGTTTAAAGGGTGTGTTAGTCTCAGTCACCAGATTTCAACCCAATTGAACACTTATGGGAGATTCTGGAAATAAGGCAGCGATTTCCACCAGCATCAACAAAACACCAAATGATGGAATTTCTTGTGGAAGAATCCCTCCAGTACAGTTCCAGACGCTTGTAGAGTCTAGGCCAAGACGCATTGAAGCTGTTCTGGCGGCTCGTGGTGTCCCAAAGCCCTGTTAAGACACTTTATGTTGGGGTTTCCTTTATCTTGGCGGTTACCTGTATGTAGCCTTGGCATGTGCAAGCTGGAACCTGCTCATAGGGGAGGAGCCTATCTCCTGTTTCTGTAGCGTGAGGCATCTTGATGTACAAGTTCACCTCCTGGTCAGGAAGTACAGTATGTAGCTATTGTTAAAAGTCGTCCACTATAAAGGTGCCATTTCTGACAAAGCCAATTGACAGTGTCCGGTGCTGTCTGGATCAGCAGGGAGTTGTCGAATCAGAACTCGGACCTCTGAGGCACCTGGCAGGAGAGGCATTTTCAGTTAGCCCTGGAATTGCCCTCTGAGATTGAATGGACTTGACCTGCCATGCTAATCTGTAGCTTTCTCAGCAGATAGAGCGGTCTGCTGTCTAGTGTGTGTGTGTGTGTGTGTGTGTGTGTGTGTGTGTGTCTACTGTCTCTAACCCCACCTGCACTGTCAGTCTCTGGTCTAGAAGGTCAACGTCTATTTACAGAATCAAAATCAAAGTCTCCCCCCTCTCTCCCTCTCCCTCTGTCTCTCTCTCTCTCTGTCTCTCTCGCTCTCTCTCTCTCTCTCTCTCTCTCTCTCTCTCTCTCTCTCTCTCTCTCTCTCTCTCTCTCTCTCTCTCTCTCTCTCTGTCTCTCTCTCTCTCTCTCTCTCTCTCTCTCTCTGTCTCTCTCTCTTCCCCTCTCTCTCTCTGTCTCTCTCTCTCTCTCGCTCTGTCTCTCTGTCTCTCTTTCTCTCTCTCCCCCCCCTCTCTCTGTCTCTCTCTCTCTCGCTCTGTCTCTCTCTGTCTCTGTCTGTCTGTCTCTCTCTCTCTCTCTCTTTCTTCCTTCAGGATGATTATTTCTGAGTTGGGATTACTCCTCCTGAGTAGGTGTTGAGTCTGGATTAGTCTGCCCCTGTGCCAGGGAGCTTATGAGGAAGCTGTCTAAATGTAGGTATGTCCAATGGCTTTGAGTAGTTGTTAGTGATGAAGGTATGAAACGTATGAAAAGAGGGTGTAAGTCTAAGATCTGTTTCCATCTCACATGGCAGTGACTCATGAGTCATCCACTGCTGAACTGTATGACAATACTGGTTATTTAAGACTGGCGGCAGGTAGCCTGGCGGTTAGGGAAGCAAGCCTGCTATCAGAGTGTTGCCAGTTTGAATCCCGGGTCCTACGGGAAAAAATGGGTTGGGAAGCGAGCTCCTGTTTCTGTAGCGTGAGGCATCTTGATGTACAAGTACACCTCCTGGTCAGGAAGTACAGTATGTAGCTATGGCTACAAGTAGTGAACTATAAAGTTGCCATTTCTGACAAAGCCAATTGACAGTGTCCGGTGCTGTCTGGATCGGCAGGGGGTTGTCAAATCAGAGCTCGAATCAGAGCTGGTA
>NW_028157745.1:12500-15000 GCF_964263955.1 Coregonus lavaretus
CCCCTGGGTACCCATAGTGAAATCAGGCTTAAAGTGACCTGTGGCGCCCCCCTGTGGATGGATCTTGGTGGGGGTGCTTGGACCCCTTCTTGGGGTCTCCTCCAAGCCAGCCATGCCGACCATGGGCACCCAAAACCCCCATGTGTGAGTGAACAGCCTCCCCTGGGTACCCATAGTGAAATCCGGCTTAAAGTGACCTGTGGCGCCCCCCTGTGGATGGATCTTGGTGGGGGTGCTTGGACCCCTTCTTGGGGTCTCCTCCAAGCCAGCCATGCCGACCAAGGGCACCCAAAACCCCGATGTGTGAGTGAAAAGCCTCCCCTGTGTCCCCATAGTGAAATCCGGCTTAAAGTGACCTGTGGCGCCCCCCTGTGGATGGATCTTGGTGGGGGTGCTTGGACCCCTTCTTGGGGTCTCCCCCAAGCCAGCCATGCCGACCATGGGCACCCAAAACCCCCATGTGTGAGTGAAAAGCCTCCCCTGTGTCCCCATAGTGAAATCCGGCTTAAAGTGACCTGTGGCGCCCCCCTGTGGATGGATCTTGGTGGGGGTGCTTGGACCCCTTCTTGGGGTCTCCTCCAAGCCAGCCATGCCGACCAAGGGCACCCAAAACCCCGATGTGTGAGTGAAAAGCCTCCCCTGTGTCCCCATAGTGAAATCAGGCCTAAAATGACCTGTGGCGCCCCCCTGTGGATGGATCTTGGTGGGGGTGCTTGGACCCCTTCTTGGGGTCTCCCCCAAGCCAGCCATGCCGACCATGGGCACCCAAAACCCCCATGTGTGAGTGAACAGCCTCCCCTGGGTACCCATAGTGAAATCAGGCTTAAAGTGACCTGTGGCGCCCCCCTGTGGATGGATCTTGGTGGGGGTGCTTGGACCCCTTCTTGGGGTCTCCCCCAAGCCAGCCATGCCGACCATGGGCACCCAAAACCCCCATGTGTGAGTGAACAGCCTCCCCTGGGTCCCCATAGTGAAATCAGGCTTAAAATGACATGTGGCGCCCCCCTGTGGATAGATCCGGCTGTGGGTGCTTGGACCCCTTCTTGGGGTCCCCCCCAAGCCATCCATGCCGACCATGGGCACCCCAAACCCCCATGTGTGAGTGAACAGCCTCCCCTGGGTACCCATAGTGAAATCAGGCTTAAAATGACATGTGGCGCCCCCCTGTAGATAGATCCGGCTGTGGGTGCTTGGACCCCTTCTTGGGGTCCCCCCCAAGCTGGCCATGCCTTCAATGGGCACCCAAAACCCCCATGTGTGAGTGAACAGCCTCCCCTGGGTACCCATAGTGAAATCCGGCCTAAAGTGACATGTGGCGCCCCCCTGTGGATGGATCCGGCTGTGGGGTCTTGGACCCCTTCTTGGGGTCCCCCCCAAGCTGGCCATGCCTTCAATGGGCACCCAAAACCCCCATGTGTGAGTGAACAGCCTCCCCTGGGTACCCATAGTGAAATCAGGCTTAAAATGACATGTGGCGCCCCCCTGTGGATGGATCCGGCTGTGGGGTCTTGGACCCCCTCTTGGGGTCACCCCCAAGCCGGCCATGGGCACCCAAAACCCCCATTTGTGAGTTAAGATCATCCCCTGGTTCCCCTAGTGAAATCAGGCTTAAAATGACATGTGGCGCCCCCCTGTGGATGGATCCGGGTGTGGGGTCTTGGACCCACTCTTGGGGTCACCCCCAAGCCGGCCAAGGGCACCCAAAACCCCCATGTGTGAGGTAATAGCCTCCCCTGGTTCTCCTAGTGTCCGCCGGCGGTTTACCATATGGGGGTGTCTGACCAAGAACCCAATCCGAGAAAAGTGCATCAAAATCGGCCTTCCGGGAGCCAGGAGTCGGTCCCTGGTTCTCCTGGTGTCAACCGGATGGTTTCCATATGGGGGTGTCTGACCACCAACCCAATCCGAGAAAAGTGCATCAAAATCGGCCTTCCGGGAGCCAGGAGTCGGTCCCTGGTTCTCCTGGTGTCAACCGGATGGTTTCCATATGGGGGTGTCTGACCACCAACCCAATCCGAGAAAAGTGCATCAAAATCGGCCTTCCGGGAGCCAGGAGTCGGTCCCTGGTTCTCATAGTGTCAACCGGATGATTTCCATATGGGGGTGTCTGACCACCAACCCAATCCGAGAAAAGTGCATCAAAATCGGCCTTCCGGGAGCCAGGAGTCGGTCCCTGGTTCTCATAGTGTCAACCGGATGATTTCCATATGGGGGTGTCTGACCACCAACCCAATCCGAGAAAAGTGCATCAAAATCGGCCTTCCGGGAGCCAGGAGTCGGTCCCTGGTTCTCCTAATGTCAACCGGATGGTTTCCATATGGGGGTGTCTGACCACCAACCCAATCCGAGAAAAGTGCATCAAAATCGGCCTTCCGGGAGCCAGGAGTCGGTCCCTGGTTCTCCTAATGTCAACCGGATGGTTTCCATATGGGGGTGTCTGACCACCAACCCAATCCGAGAAAAGTGCATCAAAATCGGCCTTCCGTGAGGCAGGAGTCGG
>NW_028157745.1:27500-30000 GCF_964263955.1 Coregonus lavaretus
CGCCCCCCTGTGGATAGATCCGGCTGTGGGTGCTTGGACCCCTTCTTGGGGTCCCCCCCAAGCCATCCATGCCGACCATGGGCACCCCAAACCCCCATGTGTGAGTGAACAGCCTCCCCTGGGTACCCATAGTGAAATCAGGCTTAAAATGACATGTGGCGCCCCCCTGTAGATAGATCCGGCTGTGGGTGCTTGGACCCCTTCTTGGGGTCCCCCCCAAGCTGGCCATGCCTTCAATGGGCACCCAAAACCCCCATGTGTGAGTGAACAGCCTCCCCTGGGTACCCATAGTGAAATCCGGCCTAAAGTGACATGTGGCGCCCCCCTGTGGATGGATCCGGCTGTGGGGTCTTGGACCCCTTCTTGGGGTCCCCCCCAAGCTGGCCATGCCTTCAATGGGCACCCAAAACCCCCATGTGTGAGTGAACAGCCTCCCCTGGGTACCCATAGTGAAATCAGGCTTAAAATGACATGTGGCGCCCCCCTGTGGATGGATCCGGCTGTGGGGTCTTGGACCCCCTCTTGGGGTCACCCCCAAGCCGGCCATGGGCACCCAAAACCCCCATTTGTGAGTTAAGATCATCCCCTGGTTCCCCTAGTGAAATCAGGCTTAAAATGACATGTGGCGCCCCCCTGTGGATGGATCCGGGTGTGGGGTCTTGGACCCACTCTTGGGGTCACCCCCAAGCCGGCCAAGGGCACCCAAAACCCCCATGTGTGAGGTAATAGCCTCCCCTGGTTCTCCTAGTGTCCGCCGGCGGTTTACCATATGGGGGTGTCTGACCAAGAACCCAATCCGAGAAAAGTGCATCAAAATCGGCCTTCCGGGAGCCAGGAGTCGGTCCCTGGTTCTCCTGGTGTCAACCGGATGGTTTCCATATGGGGGTGTCTGACCACCAACCCAATCCGAGAAAAGTGCATCAAAATCGGCCTTCCGGGAGCCAGGAGTCGGTCCCTGGTTCTCCTGGTGTCAACCGGATGGTTTCCATATGGGGGTGTCTGACCACCAACCCAATCCGAGAAAAGTGCATCAAAATCGGCCTTCCGGGAGCCAGGAGTCGGTCCCTGGTTCTCATAGTGTCAACCGGATGATTTCCATATGGGGGTGTCTGACCACCAACCCAATCCGAGAAAAGTGCATCAAAATCGGCCTTCCGGGAGCCAGGAGTCGGTCCCTGGTTCTCATAGTGTCAACCGGATGATTTCCATATGGGGGTGTCTGACCACCAACCCAATCCGAGAAAAGTGCATCAAAATCGGCCTTCCGGGAGCCAGGAGTCGGTCCCTGGTTCTCCTAATGTCAACCGGATGGTTTCCATATGGGGGTGTCTGACCACCAACCCAATCCGAGAAAAGTGCATCAAAATCGGCCTTCCGGGAGCCAGGAGTCGGTCCCTGGTTCTCCTAATGTCAACCGGATGGTTTCCATATGGGGGTGTCTGACCACCAACCCAATCCGAGAAAAGTGCATCAAAATCGGCCTTCCGTGAGGCAGGAGTCGGTCCCTGGTTCTCATAGTGTCAACCGGATGGTTTCCATATGGGGGTGTCTGACCACCAACCCAATCCGAGAAAAGTGCATCAAAATCGGCCTTCCGGGAGCCAGGAGTCGGTCCCTGGTTCTCCTAATGTCAACCGGATGGTTTCCATATGGGGGTGTCTGACCACCAACCCAATCCGAGAAAAGTGCATCAAAATCGGCCTTCCGTGAGGCAGGAGTCGGTCCCTGGTTCTCATAGTGTCAACCGGATGGTTTCCATATGGGGGTGTCTGACCACCAACCCAATCCGAGAAAAGTGCATCAAAATCGGCCTTCCGGGAGCCAGGAGTCGGTCCCTGGTTCTCCTAATGTCAACCGGATGGTTTCCATATGGGGGTGTCTGACCACCAACCCAATCCGAGAAAAGTGCATCAAAATCGGCCTTCCGGGAGCCAGGAGTCGGTCCCTGGTTCTCCTAATGTCAACCGGATGGTTTCCATATGGGGGTGTCTGACCACCAACCCAATCCGAGAAAAGTGCATCAAAATCGGCCTTCCGTGAGGCAGGAGTCGGTCCCTGGTTCTCATAGTGTCAACCGGATGGTTTCCATATGGGGGTGTCTGACCACCAACCCAATCCGAGAAAAGTGCATCAAAATCGGCCTTCCGTGAGGCAGGAGTCGGTCCCTGGTTCTCATAGTGTCAACCGGATGATTTCCATATGGGGGTGTCTGACCACCAACCCAATCCGAGAAAAGTGCATCAAAATCGGCCTTCCGGGAGCCAGGAGTCGGTCCCTGGTTCTCATAGTGTCAACCGGATGATTTCCATATGGGGGTGTCTGACCACCAACCCAATCCGAGAAAAGTGCATCAAAATCGGCCTTCCGGGAGCCAGGAGTCGGTCCCTGGTTCTCCTGTTGTCAACCGGATGATTTCCATATGGGGGTGTCTGACCAACATCCCAATCCGAAAAAAGTGCATCAAATCGGCCTTCCGGGAGCCAGGAGTCGGTCCCTGGTT
>NW_028157745.1:42500-47500 GCF_964263955.1 Coregonus lavaretus
GCATGGAGTGTAGAGATGGAGGAAATGAGCTCCAGAGGTCACAAATGTCAATGTGGGCCTGCATGGCTGTCAGCAGGGCCACAGAGAGAAGGCCCAAGTGAATAGGTGTGTCTGTGTGAGTGAGTGAACCTGTCTCATAGGGGGGCAGAGCAGGCATCCCCTTTGGGGGCTGTCTGCTCTGTCCCCCTTTTTTTTTGGCCTCCTATACCTCTGGAGGTCAAGGGAGTAAGCTGTACTCTCAAGCCCATGTGAGAGAGGCTTTTAATGGGAAGAGAGAGTTTAAAAAGAGGCATGGAGCTCCAGAGGTCACAAAGGTCAATGTGGGCCTGCATGGATGTCAGCAGGGCATGAGGGAGAAGGCCCAAGTGAATAGGTGTGTCTGTGTGAGTGAGTGAACCTGTCTCATAGGGGGGCAGAGCAGGCATCCCCTTTGGGGGCTGTCTGCTCTGTCCCCCTTTTTTTTTGGCCTCCTATACCTCTGGAGGTCAAGGGAGTAAGCTGTACTCTCAAGCCCATGGGAGAGAGGGTTTTAATAGGGAGAGAGTGATTAAAAAGAGGCATGGTGCTCCAGGGGAGTGAGCTGTACTCTCATGCCCATGGGAGATGCCCTTTACTAGGCAGGGAGTTTAGAACAAGGTGCATGGAGCTCCAGAGGTCACAAAGGTCAATGTGGGCCTGCATGGATGTCAGCAGGGCATGAGGGAGAAGGCCCAAGTGAATAGGTTTGTCTGTGTGTGTCTGTGTGAGTGAGTGAGTGAGTGTGTGTGTGAACCTTTCCCACAGGAGGGCAGCACTGTGCAGGCAGCTCCAATGGAGGCTGGCTGCTCTGTGCCCATGTATTATTTGTTCTCTCTCTCTCTCTCTCTCTCTCCCCTTTCTTCTGGCCTGCTGGATCACTTTTGTGTGTGGAGGGCTGGACTCTGTCTCACCCATCCCAGCCATGGGCACCCAGAATGCCCATGTGTGAGTCAGGAGCCCTCCCCTGGTTCTCCTAGTGAAAATGACCTGTGGCGCCCCCCTGTGGATGGATCTGGATGGGGGTGCTTGGACCCCTTCTTGGGGTCTCCCCCAAGCTGGCCATGCCGGCCATGGGCACCCAAAACCCCCATGTGTGAGTGAAAAGCCTCCCCTGGGTCCCCATAGTGAAATCAGGCCTAAAATGACCTGTGGCGCCCCCCTGTGGATGGATCTTGGTGGGGGTGCTTGGAACCCTTCTTGGGGTCTCCCCCAAGCCAGCCATGCCGACCATGGGCACCCAAAACCCCCATGTGTGAGTGAACAGCCTCCCCTGGGTCCCCATAGTGAAATCAGGCTTAAAATGACATGTGGCGCCCCCCTGTGGATAGATCCGGCTGTGGGTGCTTGGACCCCTTCTTGGGGTCCCCCCCAAGCCATCCATGCCGACCATGGGCACCCCAAACCCCCATGTGTGAGTGAACAGCCTCCCCTGGGTACCCATAGTGAAATCAGGCTTAAAATGACATGTGGCGCCCCCCTGTAGATAGATCCGGCTGTGGGTGCTTGGACCCCTTCTTGGGGTCCCCCCCAAGCTGGCCATGCCTTCAATGGGCACCCAAAACCCCCATGTGTGAGTGAACAGCCTCCCCTGGGTACCCATAGTGAAATCCGGCCTAAAGTGACATGTGGCGCCCCCCTGTGGATGGATCCGGCTGTGGGGTCTTGGACCCCTTCTTGGGGTCCCCCCCAAGCTGGCCATGCCTTCAATGGGCACCCAAAACCCCCATGTGTGAGTGAACAGCCTCCCCTGGGTACCCATAGTGAAATCAGGCTTAAAATGACATGTGGCGCCCCCCTGTGGATGGATCCGGCTGTGGGGTCTTGGACCCCCTCTTGGGGTCACCCCCAAGCCGGCCATGGGCACCCAAAACCCCCATTTGTGAGTTAAGATCATCCCCTGGTTCCCCTAGTGAAATCAGGCTTAAAATGACATGTGGCGCCCCCCTGTGGATGGATCCGGGTGTGGGGTCTTGGACCCACTCTTGGGGTCACCCCCAAGCCGGCCAAGGGCACCCAAAACCCCCATGTGTGAGGTAATAGCCTCCCCTGGTTCTCCTAGTGTCCGCCGGCGGTTTACCATATGGGGGTGTCTGACCAAGAACCCAATCCGAGAAAAGTGCATCAAAATCGGCCTTCCGGGAGCCAGGAGTCGGTCCCTGGTTCTCCTGGTGTCAACCGGATGGTTTCCATATGGGGGTGTCTGACCACCAACCCAATCCGAGAAAAGTGCATCAAAATCGGCCTTCCGGGAGCCAGGAGTCGGTCCCTGGTTCTCCTGGTGTCAACCGGATGGTTTCCATATGGGGGTGTCTGACCACCAACCCAATCCGAGAAAAGTGCATCAAAATCGGCCTTCCGGGAGCCAGGAGTCGGTCCCTGGTTCTCATAGTGTCAACCGGATGATTTCCATATGGGGGTGTCTGACCACCAACCCAATCCGAGAAAAGTGCATCAAAATCGGCCTTCCGGGAGCCAGGAGTCGGTCCCTGGTTCTCATAGTGTCAACCGGATGATTTCCATATGGGGGTGTCTGACCACCAACCCAATCCGAGAAAAGTGCATCAAAATCGGCCTTCCGGGAGCCAGGAGTCGGTCCCTGGTTCTCCTAATGTCAACCGGATGGTTTCCATATGGGGGTGTCTGACCACCAACCCAATCCGAGAAAAGTGCATCAAAATCGGCCTTCCGGGAGCCAGGAGTCGGTCCCTGGTTCTCCTAATGTCAACCGGATGGTTTCCATATGGGGGTGTCTGACCACCAACCCAATCCGAGAAAAGTGCATCAAAATCGGCCTTCCGTGAGGCAGGAGTCGGTCCCTGGTTCTCATAGTGTCAACCGGATGGTTTCCATATGGGGGTGTCTGACCACCAACCCAATCCGAGAAAAGTGCATCAAAATCGGCCTTCCGGGAGCCAGGAGTCGGTCCCTGGTTCTCCTGGTGTCAACCGGATGGTTTCCATATGGGGGTGTCTGACCACCAACCCAATCCGAGAAAAGTGCATCAAAATCGGCCTTCCGTGAGGCAGGAGTCGGTCCCTGGTTCTCATAGTGTCAACCGGATGGTTTCCATATGGGGGTGTCTGACCACCAACCCAATCCGAGAAAAGTGCATCAAAATCGGCCTTCCGTGAGGCAGGAGTCGGTCCCTGGTTCTCATAGTGTCAACCGGATGATTTCCATATGGGGGTGTCTGACCACCAACCCAATCCGAGAAAAGTGCATCAAAATCGGCCTTCCGGGAGCCAGGAGTCGGTCCCTGGTTCTCCTAATGTCAACCGGATGGTTTCCATATGGGGGTGTCTGACCACCAACCCAATCCGAGAAAAGTGCATCAAAATCGGCCTTCCGGGAGCCAGGAGTCGGTCCCTGGTTCTCCTAATGTCAACCGGATGGTTTCCATATGGGGGTGTCTGACCACCAACCCAATCCGAGAAAAGTGCATCAAAATCGGCCTTCCGGGAGCCAGGAGTCGGTCCCTGGTTCTCCTAATGTCAACCGGATGGTTTCCATATGGGGGTGTCTGACCACCAACCCAATCCGAGAAAAGTGCATCAAAATCGGCCTTCCGTGAGGCAGGAGTCGGTCCCTGGTTCTCATAGTGTCAACCGGATGGTTTCCATATGGGGGTGTCTGACCACCAACCCAATCCGAGAAAAGTGCATCAAAATCGGCCTTCCGGGAGCCAGGAGTCGGTCCCTGGTTCTCCTAATGTCAACCGGATGGTTTCCATATGGGGGTGTCTGACCACCAACCCAATCCGAGAAAAGTGCATCAAAATCGGCCTTCCGGGAGCCAGGAGTCGGTCCCTGGTTCTCCTAATGTCAACCGGATGGTTTCCATATGGGGGTGTCTGACCACCAACCCAATCCGAGAAAAGTGCATCAAAATCGGCCTTCCGTGAGGCAGGAGTCGGTCCCTGGTTCTCATAGTGTCAACCGGATGGTTTCCATATGGGGGTGTCTGACCACCAACCCAATCCGAGAAAAGTGCATCAAAATCGGCCTTCCGGGAGCCAGGAGTCGGTCCCTGGTTCTCCTAATGTCAACCGGATGGTTTCCATATGGGGGTGTCTGACCACCAACCCAATCCGAGAAAAGTGCATCAAAATCGGCCTTCCGTGAGGCAGGAGTCGGTCCCTGGTTCTCATAGTGTCAACCGGATGGTTTCCATATGGGGGTGTCTGACCACCAACCCAATCCGAGAAAAGTGCATCAAAATCGGCCTTCCGTGAGGCAGGAGTCGGTCCCTGGTTCTCATAGTGTCAACCGGATGATTTCCATATGGGGGTGTCTGACCACCAACCCAATCCGAGAAAAGTGCATCAAAATCGGCCTTCCGGGAGCCAGGAGTCGGTCCCTGGTTCTCATAGTGTCAACCGGATGATTTCCATATGGGGGTGTCTGACCACCAACCCAATCCGAGAAAAGTGCATCAAAATCGGCCTTCCGGGAGCCAGGAGTCGGTCCCTGGTTCTCCTGTTGTCAACCGGATGATTTCCATATGGGGGTGTCTGACCAACATCCCAATCCGAAAAAAGTGCATCAAATCGGCCTTCCGGGAGCCAGGAGTCGGTCCCTGGTTCTCCTGTTGTCAACCGGATGATTTCCATATGGGGGTGTCTGACCACCACCCCAATCCGAAAAAAGTGCATCAAATCGGCCTTCCGTGAGCCAGGAGTCGGTCCCTGGTTCTCCTGGTGTCCGCCGACGGACAACCATGTTGGGGTGTCTGACCCACAACCCAATCCGACCAAGTGCACCCAAATCGGCCTTCCGTGAGCCAGGAGTCGGTCTCTGGTTCTCCCATCGACCGCCGGCGGTCTTCCATGTGGGGGTGTCTGACCCACAACCCAATCCGACCAAGAGCACCCATGTCGGCCTTGTGTGAGTCAGGAGCCGTTCCCCCTGGTTCTCATTTGGGTTACCATGCACGAAGGGACATAGTGCAATTTCGGCCGATTTTTCCGATTTTTTCAAATAATG
>NW_028157745.1:57500-70000 GCF_964263955.1 Coregonus lavaretus
AGCTGTACTCTCAAGCCCATGTGAGAGAGGCTTTTAATGGGAAGAGAGAGTTTAAAAAGAGGCATGGAGCTCCAGAGGTCACAAAGGTCAATGTGGGCCTGCATGGATGTCAGCAGGGCATGAGGGAGAAGGCCCAAGTGAATAGGTGTGTCTGTGTGAGTGAGTGAACCTGTCTCATAGGGGGGCAGAGCAGGCATCCCCTTTGGGGGCTGTCTGCTCTGTCCCCCTTTTTTTTTGGCCTCCTATACCTCTGGAGGTCAAGGGAGTAAGCTGTACTCTCAAGCCCATGGGAGAGAGGGTTTTAATAGGGAGAGAGTGATTAAAAAGAGGCATGGTGCTCCAGGGGAGTGAGCTGTACTCTCATGCCCATGGGAGATGCCCTTTACTAGGCAGGGAGTTTAGAACAAGGTGCATGGAGCTCCAGAGGTCACAAAGGTCAATGTGGGCCTGCATGGATGTCAGCAGGGCATGAGGGAGAAGGCCCAAGTGAATAGGTTTGTCTGTGTGTGTCTGTGTGAGTGAGTGAGTGAGTGTGTGTGTGAACCTTTCCCACAGGAGGGCAGCACTGTGCAGGCAGCTCCAATGGAGGCTGGCTGCTCTGTGCCCATGTATTATTTGTTCTCTCTCTCTCTCTCTCTCTCTCCCCTTTCTTCTGGCCTGCTGGATCACTTTTGTGTGTGGAGGGCTGGACTCTGTCTCACCCATCCCAGCCATGGGCACCCAGAATGCCCATGTGTGAGTCAGGAGCCCTCCCCTGGTTCTCCTAGTGAAAATGACCTGTGGCGCCCCCCTGTGGATGGATCTGGATGGGGGTGCTTGGACCCCTTCTTGGGGTCTCCCCCAAGCTGGCCATGCCGGCCATGGGCACCCAAAACCCCCATGTGTGAGTGAAAAGCCTCCCCTGGGTCCCCATAGTGAAATCAGGCCTAAAATGACCTGTGGCGCCCCCCTGTGGATGGATCTTGGTGGGGGTGCTTGGACCCCTTCTTGGGGTCTCCCCCAAGCTGGCCATGCCGGCCATGGGCACCCAAAACCCCCATGTGTGAGTGAACAGCCTCCCCAGTGTACCCATAGTGAAATCCGGCTTAAAGTGACCTGTGGCGCCCCCCTGTGGATGGATCTTGGTGGGGGTGCTTGGACCCCTTCTTGGGGTCTCCTCCAAGCCAGCCATGCCGACCAAGGGCACCCAAAACCCCGATGTGTGAGTGAAAAGCCTCCCCTGTGTCCCCATAGTGAAATCAGGCCTAAAATGACCTGTGGCGCCCCCCTGTGGATGGATCTTGGTGGGGGTGCTTGGACCCCTTCTTGGGGTCTCCCCCAAGCCAGCCATGCCGACCATGGGCACCCAAAACCCCCATGTGTGAGTGAACAGCCTCCCCTGGGTACCCATAGTGAAATCAGGCTTAAAGTGACCTGTGGCGCCCCCCTGTGGATGGATCTTGGTGGGGGTGCTTGGACCCCTTCTTGGGGTCTCCTCCAAGCCAGCCATGCCGACCATGGGCACCCAAAACCCCCATGTGTGAGTGAACAGCCTCCCCTGGGTACCCATAGTGAAATCCGGCTTAAAGTGACCTGTGGCGCCCCCCTGTGGATGGATCTTGGTGGGGGTGCTTGGACCCCTTCTTGGGGTCTCCTCCAAGCCAGCCATGCCGACCATGGGCACCCAAAACCCCCATGTGTGAGTGAAAAGCCTCCCCTGTGTCCCCATAGTGAAATCAGGCCTAAAATGACCTGTGGCGCCCCCCTGTGGATGGATCTTGGTGGGGGTGCTTGGACCCCTTCTTGGGGTCTCCCCCAAGCCAGCCATGCCGACCATGGGCACCCAAAACCCCCATGTGTGAGTGAACAGCCTCCCCTGGGTACCCATAGTGAAATCAGGCTTAAAGTGACCTGTGGCGCCCCCCTGTGGATGGATCTTGGTGGGGGTGCTTGGACCCCTTCTTGGGGTCTCCTCCAAGCCAGCCATGCCGACCATGGGCACCCAAAACCCCCATGTGTGAGTGAACAGCCTCCCCTGGGTACCCATAGTGAAATCAGGCTTAAAGTGACCTGTGGCGCCCCCCTGTGGATGGATCTTGGTGGGGGTGCTTGGACCCCTTCTTGGGGTCTCCTCCAAGCCAGCCATGCCGACCATGGGCACCCAAAACCCCCATGTGTGAGTGAACAGCCTCCCCTGGGTACCCATAGTGAAATCCGGCTTAAAGTGACCTGTGGCGCCCCCCTGTGGATGGATCTTGGTGGGGGTGCTTGGACCCCTTCTTGGGGTCTCCTCCAAGCCAGCCATGCCGACCAAGGGCACCCAAAACCCCGATGTGTGAGTGAAAAGCCTCCCCTGTGTCCCCATAGTGAAATCCGGCTTAAAGTGACCTGTGGCGCCCCCCTGTGGATGGATCTTGGTGGGGGTGCTTGGACCCCTTCTTGGGGTCTCCCCCAAGCCAGCCATGCCGACCATGGGCACCCAAAACCCCCATGTGTGAGTGAAAAGCCTCCCCTGTGTCCCCATAGTGAAATCCGGCTTAAAGTGACCTGTGGCGCCCCCCTGTGGATGGATCTTGGTGGGGGTGCTTGGACCCCTTCTTGGGGTCTCCTCCAAGCCAGCCATGCCGACCAAGGGCACCCAAAACCCCGATGTGTGAGTGAAAAGCCTCCCCTGTGTCCCCATAGTGAAATCCGGCTTAAAGTGACCTGTGGCGCCCCCCTGTGGATGGATCTTGGTGGGGGTGCTTGGACCCCTTCTTGGGGTCTCCCCCAAGCCAGCCATGCCGACCATGGGCACCCAAAACCCCCATGTGTGAGTGAACAGCCTCCCCTGGGTACCCATAGTGAAATCCGGCTTAAAGTGACCTGTGGCGCCCCCCTGTGGATGGATCTTGGTGGGGGTGCTTGGACCCCTTCTTGGGGTCTCCTCCAAGCCAGCCATGCCGACCAAGGGCACCCAAAACCCCGATGTGTGAGTGAAAAGCCTCCCCTGTGTCCCCATAGTGAAATCAGGCCTAAAATGACCTGTGGCGCCCCCCTGTGGATGGATCTTGGTGGGGGTGCTTGGACCCCTTCTTGGGGTCTCCCCCAAGCCAGCCATGCCGACCATGGGCACCCAAAACCCCCATGTGTGAGTGAACAGCCTCCCCTGGGTACCCATAGTGAAATCAGGCTTAAAGTGACCTGTGGCGCCCCCCTGTGGATGGATCTTGGTGGGGGTGCTTGGACCCCTTCTTGGGGTCTCCTCCAAGCCAGCCATGCCGACCATGGGCACCCAAAACCCCCATGTGTGAGTGAACAGCCTCCCCTGGGTACCCATAGTGAAATCCGGCTTAAAGTGACCTGTGGCGCCCCCCTGTGGATGGATCTTGGTGGGGGTGCTTGGACCCCTTCTTGGGGTCTCCTCCAAGCCAGCCATGCCGACCAAGGGCACCCAAAACCCCGATGTGTGAGTGAAAAGCCTCCCCTGTGTCCCCATAGTGAAATCCGGCTTAAAGTGACCTGTGGCGCCCCCCTGTGGATGGATCTTGGTGGGGGTGCTTGGACCCCTTCTTGGGGTCTCCTCCAAGCCAGCCATGCCGACCATGGGCACCCAAAACCCCCATGTGTGAGTGAACAGCCTCCCCTGGGTACCCATAGTGAAATCCGGCTTAAAGTGACCTGTGGCGCCCCCCTGTGGATGGATCTTGGTGGGGGTGCTTGGACCCCTTCTTGGGGTCTCCTCCAAGCCAGCCATGCCGACCAAGGGCACCCAAAACCCCGATGTGTGAGTGAAAAGCCTCCCCTGTGTCCCCATAGTGAAATCCGGCTTAAAGTGCCCTGTGGCGCCCCCCTGTGGATGGATCTTGGTGGGGGTGCTTGGACCCCTTCTTGGGGTCTCCCCCAAGCTGGCCATGCCGGCCATGGGCACCCAAAACCCCCATGTGTGAGTGAAAAGCCTCCCCTGGGTCCCCATAGTGAAATCAGGCCTAAAATGACCTGTGGCGCCCCCCTGTGGATGGATCTTGGTGGGGGTGCTTGGACCCCTTCTTGGGGTCTCCCCCAAGCTGGCCATGCCGGCCATGGGCACCCAAAACCCCCATGTGTGAGTGAACAGCCTCCCCAGTGTACCCATAGTGAAATCCGGCTTAAAGTGACCTGTGGCGCCCCCCTGTGGATGGATCTTGGTGGGGGTGCTTGGACCCCTTCTTGGGGTCTCCTCCAAGCCAGCCATGCCGACCAAGGGCACCCAAAACCCCGATGTGTGAGTGAAAAGCCTCCCCTGTGTCCCCATAGTGAAATCAGGCCTAAAATGACCTGTGGCGCCCCCCTGTGGATGGATCTTGGTGGGGGTGCTTGGACCCCTTCTTGGGGTCCCCCCCAAGCCATCCATGCCGACCATGGGCACCCCAAACCCCCATGTGTGAGTGAACAGCCTCCCCTGGGTACCCATAGTGAAATCCGGCTTAAAGTGACCTGTGGCGCCCCCCTGTGGATGGATCTTGGTGGGGGTGCTTGGACCCCTTCTTGGGGTCTCCTCCAAGCCAGCCATGCCGACCATGGGCACCCAAAACCCCCATGTGTGAGTGAACAGCCTCCCCTGGGTACCCATAGTGAAATCCGGCTTAAAGTGACCTGTGGCGCCCCCCTGTGGATGGATCTTGGTGGGGGTGCTTGGACCCCTTCTTGGGGTCTCCTCCAAGCCAGCCATGCCGACCAAGGGCACCCAAAACCCCGATGTGTGAGTGAAAAGCCTCCCCTGTGTCCCCATAGTGAAATCCGGCTTAAAGTGACCTGTGGCGCCCCCCTGTGGATGGATCTTGGTGGGGGTGCTTGGACCCCTTCTTGGGGTCTCCCCCAAGCCAGCCATGCCGACCATGGGCACCCAAAACCCCCATGTGTGAGTGAAAAGCCTCCCCTGTGTCCCCATAGTGAAATCCGGCTTAAAGTGACCTGTGGCGCCCCCCTGTGGATGGATCTTGGTGGGGGTGCTTGGACCCCTTCTTGGGGTCTCCTCCAAGCCAGCCATGCCGACCAAGGGCACCCAAAACCCCGATGTGTGAGTGAAAAGCCTCCCCTGTGTCCCCATAGTGAAATCAGGCCTAAAATGACCTGTGGCGCCCCCCTGTGGATGGATCTTGGTGGGGGTGCTTGGACCCCTTCTTGGGGTCTCCCCCAAGCCAGCCATGCCGACCATGGGCACCCAAAACCCCCATGTGTGAGTGAACAGCCTCCCCTGGGTACCCATAGTGAAATCAGGCTTAAAGTGACCTGTGGCGCCCCCCTGTGGATGGATCTTGGTGGGGGTGCTTGGACCCCTTCTTGGGGTCTCCTCCAAGCCAGCCATGCCGACCATGGGCACCCAAAACCCCGATGTGTGAGTGAAAAGCCTCCCCTGTGTCCCCATAGTGAAATCAGGCCTAAAATGACCTGTGGCGCCCCCCTGTGGATGGATCTTGGTGGGGGTGCTTGGACCCCTTCTTGGGGTCTCCCCCAAGCCAGCCATGCCGACCATGGGCACCCAAAACCCCCATGTGTGAGTGAACAGCCTCCCCTGGGTACCCATAGTGAAATCAGGCTTAAAGTGACCTGTGGCGCCCCCCTGTGGATGGATCTTGGTGGGGGTGCTTGGACCCCTTCTTGGGGTCTCCTCCAAGCCAGCCATGCCGACCATGGGCACCCAAAACCCCCATGTGTGAGTGAACAGCCTCCCCTGGGTACCCATAGTGAAATCCGGCTTAAAGTGACCTGTGGCGCCCCCCTGTGGATGGATCTTGGTGGGGGTGCTTGGACCCCTTCTTGGGGTCTCCTCCAAGCCAGCCATGCCGACCATGGGCACCCAAAACCCCCATGTGTGAGTGAACAGCCTCCCCTGGGTACCCATAGTGAAATCCGGCTTAAAGTGACCTGTGGCGCCCCCCTGTGGATGGATCTTGGTGGGGGTGCTTGGACCCCTTCTTGGGGTCTCCTCCAAGCCAGCCATGCCGACCAAGGGCACCCAAAACCCCGATGTGTGAGTGAAAAGCCTCCCCTGTGTCCCCATAGTGAAATCCGGCTTAAAGTGACCTGTGGCGCCCCCCTGTGGATGGATCTTGGTGGGGGTGCTTGGACCCCTTCTTGGGGTCTCCCCCAAGCCAGCCATGCCGACCATGGGCACCCAAAACCCCCATGTGTGAGTGAAAAGCCTCCCCTGTGTCCCCATAGTGAAATCCGGCTTAAAGTGACCTGTGGCGCCCCCCTGTGGATGGATCTTGGTGGGGGTGCTTGGACCCCTTCTTGGGGTCTCCTCCAAGCCAGCCATGCCGACCAAGGGCACCCAAAACCCCGATGTGTGAGTGAAAAGCCTCCCCTGTGTCCCCATAGTGAAATCAGGCCTAAAATGACCTGTGGCGCCCCCCTGTGGATGGATCTTGGTGGGGGTGCTTGGACCCCTTCTTGGGGTCTCCCCCAAGCCAGCCATGCCGACCATGGGCACCCAAAACCCCCATGTGTGAGTGAACAGCCTCCCCTGGGTACCCATAGTGAAATCAGGCTTAAAGTGACCTGTGGCGCCCCCCTGTGGATGGATCTTGGTGGGGGTGCTTGGACCCCTTCTTGGGGTCTCCCCCAAGCCAGCCATGCCGACCATGGGCACCCAAAACCCCCATGTGTGAGTGAACAGCCTCCCCTGGGTCCCCATAGTGAAATCAGGCTTAAAATGACATGTGGCGCCCCCCTGTGGATAGATCCGGCTGTGGGTGCTTGGACCCCTTCTTGGGGTCCCCCCCAAGCCATCCATGCCGACCATGGGCACCCCAAACCCCCATGTGTGAGTGAACAGCCTCCCCTGGGTACCCATAGTGAAATCAGGCTTAAAATGACATGTGGCGCCCCCCTGTGGATAGATCCGGCTGTGGGTGCTTGGACCCCTTCTTGGGGTCCCCCCCAAGCTGGCCATGCCTTCAATGGGCACCCAAAACCCCCATGTGTGAGTGAACAGCCTCCCCTGGGTACCCATAGTGAAATCCGGCCTAAAGTGACATGTGGCGCCCCCCTGTGGATGGATCCGGCTGTGGGGTCTTGGACCCCTTCTTGGGGTCCCCCCCAAGCTGGCCATGCCTTCAATGGGCACCCAAAACCCCCATGTGTGAGTGAACAGCCTCCCCTGGGTACCCATAGTGAAATCAGGCTTAAAATGACATGTGGCGCCCCCCTGTGGATGGATCCGGCTGTGGGGTCTTGGACCCCCTCTTGGGGTCACCCCCAAGCCGGCCATGGGCACCCAAAACCCCCATTTGTGAGTTAAGATCATCCCCTGGTTCCCCTAGTGAAATCAGGCTTAAAATGACATGTGGCGCCCCCCTGTGGATGGATCCGGGTGTGGGGTCTTGGACCCACTCTTGGGGTCACCCCCAAGCCGGCCAAGGGCACCCAAAACCCCCATGTGTGAGGTAATAGCCTCCCCTGGTTCTCCTAGTGTCCGCCGGCGGTTTACCATATGGGGGTGTCTGACCAAGAACCCAATCCGAGAAAAGTGCATCAAAATCGGCCTTCCGGGAGCCAGGAGTCGGTCCCTGGTTCTCCTGGTGTCAACCGGATGGTTTCCATATGGGGGTGTCTGACCACCAACCCAATCCGAGAAAAGTGCATCAAAATCGGCCTTCCGGGAGCCAGGAGTCGGTCCCTGGTTCTCCTGGTGTCAACCGGATGGTTTCCATATGGGGGTGTCTGACCACCAACCCAATCCGAGAAAAGTGCATCAAAATCGGCCTTCCGGGAGCCAGGAGTCGGTCCCTGGTTCTCATAGTGTCAACCGGATGATTTCCATATGGGGGTGTCTGACCACCAACCCAATCCGAGAAAAGTGCATCAAAATCGGCCTTCCGGGAGCCAGGAGTCGGTCCCTGGTTCTCATAGTGTCAACCGGATGATTTCCATATGGGGGTGTCTGACCACCAACCCAATCCGAGAAAAGTGCATCAAAATCGGCCTTCCGGGAGCCAGGAGTCGGTCCCTGGTTCTCATAGTGTCAACCGGATGGTTTCCATATGGGGGTGTCTGACCACCAACCCAATCCGAGAAAAGTGCATCAAAATCGGCCTTCCGGGAGCCAGGAGTCGGTCCCTGGTTCTCCTGGTGTCAACCGGATGGTTTCCATATGGGGGTGTCTGACCACCAACCCAATCCGAGAAAAGTGCATCAAAATCGGCCTTCCGGGAGCCAGGAGTCGGTCCCTGGTTCTCCTAATGTCAACCGGATGGTTTCCATATGGGGGTGTCTGACCACCAACCCAATCCGAGAAAAGTGCATCAAAATCGGCCTTCCGTGAGGCAGGAGTCGGTCCCTGGTTCTCATAGTGTCAACCGGATGGTTTCCATATGGGGGTGTCTGACCACCAACCCAATCCGAGAAAAGTGCATCAAAATCGGCCTTCCGGGAGCCAGGAGTCGGTCCCTGGTTCTCCTAATGTCAACCGGATGGTTTCCATATGGGGGTGTCTGACCACCAACCCAATCCGAGAAAAGTGCATCAAAATCGGCCTTCCGTGAGGCAGGAGTCGGTCCCTGGTTCTCATAGTGTCAACCGGATGGTTTCCATATGGGGGTGTCTGACCACCAACCCAATCCGAGAAAAGTGCATCAAAATCGGCCTTCCGGGAGCCAGGAGTCGGTCCCTGGTTCTCCTAATGTCAACCGGATGGTTTCCATATGGGGGTGTCTGACCACCAACCCAATCCGAGAAAAGTGCATCAAAATCGGCCTTCCGGGAGCCAGGAGTCGGTCCCTGGTTCTCCTAATGTCAACCGGATGGTTTCCATATGGGGGTGTCTGACCACCAACCCAATCCGAGAAAAGTGCATCAAAATCGGCCTTCCGTGAGGCAGGAGTCGGTCCCTGGTTCTCATAGTGTCAACCGGATGGTTTCCATATGGGGGTGTCTGACCACCAACCCAATCCGAGAAAAGTGCATCAAAATCGGCCTTCCGGGAGCCAGGAGTCGGTCCCTGGTTCTCCTAATGTCAACCGGATGGTTTCCATATGGGGGTGTCTGACCACCAACCCAATCCGAGAAAAGTGCATCAAAATCGGCCTTCCGTGAGGCAGGAGTCGGTCCCTGGTTCTCATAGTGTCAACCGGATGGTTTCCATATGGGGGTGTCTGACCACCAACCCAATCCGAGAAAAGTGCATCAAAATCGGCCTTCCGGGAGCCAGGAGTCGGTCCCTGGTTCTCATAGTGTCAACCGGATGATTTCCATATGGGGGTGTCTGACCACCAACCCAATCCGAGAAAAGTGCATCAAAATCGGCCTTCCGTGAGGCAGGAGTCGGTCCCTGGTTCTCATAGTGTCAACCGGATGATTTCCATATGGGGGTGTCTGACCAACATCCCAATCCGAGAAAAGTGCATCAAAATCGGCCTTCCGGGAGCCAGGAGTCGGTCCCTGGTTCTCCTGGTGTCAACCGGATGGTTTCCATATGGGGGTGTCTGACCACCAACCCAATCCGAGAAAAGTGCATCAAAATCGGCCTTCCGGGAGCCAGGAGTCGGTCCCTGGTTCTCCTAATGTCAACCGGATGGTTTCCATATGGGGGTGTCTGACCACCAACCCAATCCGAGAAAAGTGCATCAAAATCGGCCTTCCGTGAGGCAGGAGTCGGTCCCTGGTTCTCATAGTGTCAACCGGATGGTTTCCATATGGGGGTGTCTGACCACCAACCCAATCCGAGAAAAGTGCATCAAAATCGGCCTTCCGGGAGCCAGGAGTCGGTCCCTGGTTCTCCTAATGTCAACCGGATGGTTTCCATATGGGGGTGTCTGACCACCAACCCAATCCGAGAAAAGTGCATCAAAATCGGCCTTCCGTGAGGCAGGAGTCGGTCCCTGGTTCTCATAGTGTCAACCGGATGGTTTCCATATGGGGGTGTCTGACCACCAACCCAATCCGAGAAAAGTGCATCAAAATCGGCCTTCCGGGAGCCAGGAGTCGGTCCCTGGTTCTCCTGGTGTCAACCGGATGGTTTCCATATGGGGGTGTCTGACCACCAACCCAATCCGAGAAAAGTGCATCAAAATCGGCCTTCCGGGAGCCAGGAGTCGGTCCCTGGTTCTCCTAATGTCAACCGGATGGTTTCCATATGGGGGTGTCTGACCACCAACCCAATCCGAGAAAAGTGCATCAAAATCGGCCTTCCGTGAGGCAGGAGTCGGTCCCTGGTTCTCATAGTGTCAACCGGATGGTTTCCATATGGGGGTGTCTGACCACCAACCCAATCCGAGAAAAGTGCATCAAAATCGGCCTTCCGTGAGGCAGGAGTCGGTCCCTGGTTCTCATAGTGTCAACCGGATGGTTTCCATATGGGGGTGTCTGACCACCAACCCAATCCGAGAAAAGTGCATCAAAATCGGCCTTCCGGGAGCCAGGAGTCGGTCCCTGGTTCTCCTAATGTCAACCGGATGGTTTCCATATGGGGGTGTCTGACCACCAACCCAATCCGAGAAAAGTGCATCAAAATCGGCCTTCCGGGAGCCAGGAGTCGGTCCCTGGTTCTCCTAATGTCAACCGGATGGTTTCCATATGGGGGTGTCTGACCACCAACCCAATCCGAGAAAAGTGCATCAAAATCGGCCTTCCGTGAGGCAGGAGTCGGTCCCTGGTTCTCATAGTGTCAACCGGATGGTTTCCATATGGGGGTGTCTGACCACCAACCCAATCCGAGAAAAGTGCATCAAAATCGGCCTTCCGGGAGCCAGGAGTCGGTCCCTGGTTCTCCTAATGTCAACCGGATGGTTTCCATATGGGGGTGTCTGACCACCAACCCAATCCGAGAAAAGTGCATCAAAATCGGCCTTCCGTGAGGCAGGAGTCGGTCCCTGGTTCTCATAGTGTCAACCGGATGGTTTCCATATGGGGGTGTCTGACCACCAACCCAATCCGAGAAAAGTGCATCAAAATCGGCCTTCCGTGAGGCAGGAGTCGGTCCCTGGTTCTCATAGTGTCAACCGGATGATTTCCATATGGGGGTGTCTGACCACCAACCCAATCCGAGAAAAGTGCATCAAAATCGGCCTTCCGGGAGCCAGGAGTCGGTCCCTGGTTCTCATAGTGTCAACCGGATGATTTCCATATGGGGGTGTCTGACCACCAACCCAATCCGAGAAAAGTGCATCAAAATCGGCCTTCCGGGAGCCAGGAGTCGGTCCCTGGTTCTCCTGTTGTCAACCGGATGATTTCCATATGGGGGTGTCTGACCAACATCCCAATCCGAAAAAAGTGCATCAAATCGGCCTTCCGGGAGCCAGGAGTCGGTCCCTGGTTCTCCTGTTGTCAACCGGATGATTTCCATATGGGGGTGTCTGACCACCACCCCAATCCGAAAAAAGTGCATCAAATCGGCCTTCCGTGAGCCAGGAGTCGGTCCCTGGTTCTCCTGGTGTCCGCCGACGGACAACCATGTTGGGGTGTCTGACCCACAACCCAATCCGACCAAGTGCACCCAAATCGGCCTTCCGTGAGCCAGGAGTCGGTCTCTGGTTCTCCCATCGACCGCCGGCGGTCTTCCATGTGGGGGTGTCTGACCCACAACCCAATCCGACCAAGAGCACCCATGTCGGCCTTGTGTGAGTCAGGAGCCGTTCCCCCTGGTTCTCATTTGGGTTACCATGCACGAAGGGACATAGTGCAATTTCGGCCGATTTTTCCGATTTTTTCAAATAATGTTTAAAAATACTTCCCGATGAGCTAGAGGTCCCAAATTTGGTCTATTATCCTCTTTTATGATGAACTTCCATTACCTAAAAGGGTTTTTCTTAACTCGTATAGGAACATCAACCGTTCTGACCCCTATTTTTTTTTTTCACTTTTCTAACATAATTAAAATATAGTAAAAAATTTCCAAAAACGAATTAATTTATATATAAATGTGCGTCTATTCGTGCCCTTTTGCGCCAAAAAAACCCCATCCTGATTGGACTTTTAGTTTTTGAATTATTAACGTTTTAAGTCGTTTTTTCAAAACCGAAATCGCTGTTTTTTCCCCCAAACGGCGGAGCACAGACAGGCCCAGCGGGTGGCAGGGCTTATGTCGATAATTTGGCCTCTCCCGTAGTAGCCCCACTCGGTTCCAGGTCGGCCAGACAGGTACCGGCGCGATTTTGAAAACCTCGTTTTCAGAGAATAGACTTCCATGGCGGATTGATCCGGGGGTGATGGCAAACCTCTCGGCCTGTGCGGATATTGGGAATCGGGCATGTTTGAGGGTTCTGGGTCCCTCAGAACCATGGTTCCAACGCTCCGAAGTGGACCATACCTCCAGGGACCTACTGGCCGTTCCCATGCCCAGGGGAAGGCCCGGTTTCGGCTACCTCATGTCCCCATGGCCCCTCTCTGTCGTGAAGCACCCGTACATGTCCGATTGATCCGGGGGTGATGGCAAACCTCTCGGCCCGTGCGGTTGTTGGTAAATGGGCTTTTTTGAGGGTTCTGGGTCCCGCAGAACCATGGTTCCAACGCTCCGAAGTGGACCATCCCTCCGGCGACCGACTGGAGGTGCTCATGCCCAG
>NW_028157745.1:82500-87500 GCF_964263955.1 Coregonus lavaretus
CCGGCCATGGGCACCCAAAACCCCCATGTGTGAGTGAACAGCCTCCCCAGTGTACCCATAGTGAAATCCGGCTTAAAGTGACCTGTGGCGCCCCCCTGTGGATGGATCTTGGTGGGGGTGCTTGGACCCCTTCTTGGGGTCTCCTCCAAGCCAGCCATGCCGACCAAGGGCACCCAAAACCCCGATGTGTGAGTGAAAAGCCTCCCCTGTGTCCCCATAGTGAAATCAGGCCTAAAATGACCTGTGGCGCCCCCCTGTGGATGGATCTTGGTGGGGGTGCTTGGACCCCTTCTTGGGGTCTCCCCCAAGCCAGCCATGCCGACCATGGGCACCCAAAACCCCCATGTGTGAGTGAACAGCCTCCCCTGGGTACCCATAGTGAAATCAGGCTTAAAGTGACCTGTGGCGCCCCCCTGTGGATGGATCTTGGTGGGGGTGCTTGGACCCCTTCTTGGGGTCTCCTCCAAGCCAGCCATGCCGACCATGGGCACCCAAAACCCCCATGTGTGAGTGAACAGCCTCCCCTGGGTACCCATAGTGAAATCCGGCTTAAAGTGACCTGTGGCGCCCCCCTGTGGATGGATCTTGGTGGGGGTGCTTGGACCCCTTCTTGGGGTCTCCTCCAAGCCAGCCATGCCGACCAAGGGCACCCAAAACCCCGATGTGTGAGTGAAAAGCCTCCCCTGTGTCCCCATAGTGAAATCCGGCTTAAAGTGACCTGTGGCGCCCCCCTGTGGATGGATCTTGGTGGGGGTGCTTGGACCCCTTCTTGGGGTCTCCCCCAAGCCAGCCATGCCGACCATGGGCACCCAAAACCCCCATGTGTGAGTGAAAAGCCTCCCCTGTGTCCCCATAGTGAAATCCGGCTTAAAGTGACCTGTGGCGCCCCCCTGTGGATGGATCTTGGTGGGGGTGCTTGGACCCCTTCTTGGGGTCTCCTCCAAGCCAGCCATGCCGACCAAGGGCACCCAAAACCCCGATGTGTGAGTGAAAAGCCTCCCCTGTGTCCCCATAGTGAAATCAGGCCTAAAATGACCTGTGGCGCCCCCCTGTGGATGGATCTTGGTGGGGGTGCTTGGACCCCTTCTTGGGGTCTCCCCCAAGCCAGCCATGCCGACCATGGGCACCCAAAACCCCCATGTGTGAGTGAACAGCCTCCCCTGGGTACCCATAGTGAAATCAGGCTTAAAGTGACCTGTGGCGCCCCCCTGTGGATGGATCTTGGTGGGGGTGCTTGGACCCCTTCTTGGGGTCTCCCCCAAGCCAGCCATGCCGACCATGGGCACCCAAAACCCCCATGTGTGAGTGAACAGCCTCCCCTGGGTCCCCATAGTGAAATCAGGCTTAAAATGACATGTGGCGCCCCCCTGTGGATAGATCCGGCTGTGGGTGCTTGGACCCCTTCTTGGGGTCCCCCCCAAGCCATCCATGCCGACCATGGGCACCCCAAACCCCCATGTGTGAGTGAACAGCCTCCCCTGGGTACCCATAGTGAAATCAGGCTTAAAATGACATGTGGCGCCCCCCTGTAGATAGATCCGGCTGTGGGTGCTTGGACCCCTTCTTGGGGTCCCCCCCAAGCTGGCCATGCCTTCAATGGGCACCCAAAACCCCCATGTGTGAGTGAACAGCCTCCCCTGGGTACCCATAGTGAAATCCGGCCTAAAGTGACATGTGGCGCCCCCCTGTGGATGGATCCGGCTGTGGGGTCTTGGACCCCTTCTTGGGGTCCCCCCCAAGCTGGCCATGCCTTCAATGGGCACCCAAAACCCCCATGTGTGAGTGAACAGCCTCCCCTGGGTACCCATAGTGAAATCAGGCTTAAAATGACATGTGGCGCCCCCCTGTGGATGGATCCGGCTGTGGGGTCTTGGACCCCCTCTTGGGGTCACCCCCAAGCCGGCCATGGGCACCCAAAACCCCCATTTGTGAGTTAAGATCATCCCCTGGTTCCCCTAGTGAAATCAGGCTTAAAATGACATGTGGCGCCCCCCTGTGGATGGATCCGGGTGTGGGGTCTTGGACCCACTCTTGGGGTCACCCCCAAGCCGGCCAAGGGCACCCAAAACCCCCATGTGTGAGGTAATAGCCTCCCCTGGTTCTCCTAGTGTCCGCCGGCGGTTTACCATATGGGGGTGTCTGACCAAGAACCCAATCCGAGAAAAGTGCATCAAAATCGGCCTTCCGGGAGCCAGGAGTCGGTCCCTGGTTCTCCTGGTGTCAACCGGATGGTTTCCATATGGGGGTGTCTGACCACCAACCCAATCCGAGAAAAGTGCATCAAAATCGGCCTTCCGGGAGCCAGGAGTCGGTCCCTGGTTCTCCTGGTGTCAACCGGATGGTTTCCATATGGGGGTGTCTGACCACCAACCCAATCCGAGAAAAGTGCATCAAAATCGGCCTTCCGGGAGCCAGGAGTCGGTCCCTGGTTCTCATAGTGTCAACCGGATGATTTCCATATGGGGGTGTCTGACCACCAACCCAATCCGAGAAAAGTGCATCAAAATCGGCCTTCCGGGAGCCAGGAGTCGGTCCCTGGTTCTCATAGTGTCAACCGGATGATTTCCATATGGGGGTGTCTGACCACCAACCCAATCCGAGAAAAGTGCATCAAAATCGGCCTTCCGGGAGCCAGGAGTCGGTCCCTGGTTCTCCTAATGTCAACCGGATGGTTTCCATATGGGGGTGTCTGACCACCAACCCAATCCGAGAAAAGTGCATCAAAATCGGCCTTCCGGGAGCCAGGAGTCGGTCCCTGGTTCTCCTAATGTCAACCGGATGGTTTCCATATGGGGGTGTCTGACCACCAACCCAATCCGAGAAAAGTGCATCAAAATCGGCCTTCCGTGAGGCAGGAGTCGGTCCCTGGTTCTCATAGTGTCAACCGGATGGTTTCCATATGGGGGTGTCTGACCACCAACCCAATCCGAGAAAAGTGCATCAAAATCGGCCTTCCGGGAGCCAGGAGTCGGTCCCTGGTTCTCCTGGTGTCAACCGGATGGTTTCCATATGGGGGTGTCTGACCACCAACCCAATCCGAGAAAAGTGCATCAAAATCGGCCTTCCGGGAGCCAGGAGTCGGTCCCTGGTTCTCCTAATGTCAACCGGATGGTTTCCATATGGGGGTGTCTGACCACCAACCCAATCCGAGAAAAGTGCATCAAAATCGGCCTTCCGTGAGGCAGGAGTCGGTCCCTGGTTCTCATAGTGTCAACCGGATGGTTTCCATATGGGGGTGTCTGACCACCAACCCAATCCGAGAAAAGTGCATCAAAATCGGCCTTCCGGGAGCCAGGAGTCGGTCCCTGGTTCTCCTAATGTCAACCGGATGGTTTCCATATGGGGGTGTCTGACCACCAACCCAATCCGAGAAAAGTGCATCAAAATCGGCCTTCCGTGAGGCAGGAGTCGGTCCCTGGTTCTCATAGTGTCAACCGGATGGTTTCCATATGGGGGTGTCTGACCACCAACCCAATCCGAGAAAAGTGCATCAAAATCGGCCTTCCGGGAGCCAGGAGTCGGTCCCTGGTTCTCCTAATGTCAACCGGATGGTTTCCATATGGGGGTGTCTGACCACCAACCCAATCCGAGAAAAGTGCATCAAAATCGGCCTTCCGGGAGCCAGGAGTCGGTCCCTGGTTCTCCTAATGTCAACCGGATGGTTTCCATATGGGGGTGTCTGACCACCAACCCAATCCGAGAAAAGTGCATCAAAATCGGCCTTCCGTGAGGCAGGAGTCGGTCCCTGGTTCTCATAGTGTCAACCGGATGGTTTCCATATGGGGGTGTCTGACCACCAACCCAATCCGAGAAAAGTGCATCAAAATCGGCCTTCCGGGAGCCAGGAGTCGGTCCCTGGTTCTCCTAATGTCAACCGGATGGTTTCCATATGGGGGTGTCTGACCACCAACCCAATCCGAGAAAAGTGCATCAAAATCGGCCTTCCGTGAGGCAGGAGTCGGTCCCTGGTTCTCATAGTGTCAACCGGATGGTTTCCATATGGGGGTGTCTGACCACCAACCCAATCCGAGAAAAGTGCATCAAAATCGGCCTTCCGTGAGGCAGGAGTCGGTCCCTGGTTCTCATAGTGTCAACCGGATGATTTCCATATGGGGGTGTCTGACCACCAACCCAATCCGAGAAAAGTGCATCAAAATCGGCCTTCCGGGAGCCAGGAGTCGGTCCCTGGTTCTCATAGTGTCAACCGGATGATTTCCATATGGGGGTGTCTGACCACCAACCCAATCCGAGAAAAGTGCATCAAAATCGGCCTTCCGGGAGCCAGGAGTCGGTCCCTGGTTCTCCTGTTGTCAACCGGATGATTTCCATATGGGGGTGTCTGACCAACATCCCAATCCGAAAAAAGTGCATCAAATCGGCCTTCCGGGAGCCAGGAGTCGGTCCCTGGTTCTCCTGTTGTCAACCGGATGATTTCCATATGGGGGTGTCTGACCACCACCCCAATCCGAAAAAAGTGCATCAAATCGGCCTTCCGTGAGCCAGGAGTCGGTCCCTGGTTCTCCTGGTGTCCGCCGACGGACAACCATGTTGGGGTGTCTGACCCACAACCCAATCCGACCAAGTGCACCCAAATCGGCCTTCCGTGAGCCAGGAGTCGGTCTCTGGTTCTCCCATCGACCGCCGGCGGTCTTCCATGTGGGGGTGTCTGACCCACAACCCAATCCGACCAAGAGCACCCATGTCGGCCTTGTGTGAGTCAGGAGCCGTTCCCCCTGGTTCTCATTTGGGTTACCATGCACGAAGGGACATAGTGCAATTTCGGCCGATTTTTCCGATTTTTTCAAATAATGTTTAAAAATACTTCCCGATGAGCTAGAGGTCCCAAATTTGGTCTATTATCCTCTTTTATGATGAACTTCCATTACCTAAAAGGGTTTTTCTTAACTCGTATAGGAACATCAACCGTTCTGACCCCTATTTTTTTTTTTCACTTTTCTAACATAATTAAAATATAGTAAAAAATTTCCAAAAACGAATTA
>NW_028157745.1:100000-110000 GCF_964263955.1 Coregonus lavaretus
TGCCCATGGGAGATGCCCTTTACTAGGCAGGGAGTTTAGAACAAGGTGCATGGAGCTCCAGAGGTCACAAAGGTCAATGTGGGCCTGCATGGATGTCAGCAGGGCATGAGGGAGAAGGCCCAAGTGAATAGGTTTGTCTGTGTGTGTCTGTGTGAGTGAGTGAGTGAGTGTGTGTGTGAACCTTTCCCACAGGAGGGCAGCACTGTGCAGGCAGCTCCAATGGAGGCTGGCTGCTCTGTGCCCATGTATTATTTGTTCTCTCTCTCTCTCTCTCTCTCTCTCTCCCTTTCTTCTGGCCTGCTGGATCACTTTTGTGTGTGGAGGGCTGGACTCTGTCTCACCCATCCCAGCCATGGGCACCCAGAATGCCCATGTGTGAGTCAGGAGCCCTCCCCTGGTTCTCCTAGTGAAAATGACCTGTGGCGCCCCCCTGTGGATGGATCTGGATGGGGGTGCTTGGACCCCTTCTTGGGGTCTCCCCCAAGCTGGCCATGCCGGCCATGGGCACCCAAAACCCCCATGTGTGAGTGAAAAGCCTCCCCTGGGTCCCCATAGTGAAATCAGGCCTAAAATGACCTGTGGCGCCCCCCTGTGGATGGATCTTGGTGGGGGTGCTTGGACCCCTTCTTGGGGTCTCCCCCAAGCTGGCCATGCCGGCCATGGGCACCCAAAACCCCCATGTGTGAGTGAACAGCCTCCCCAGTGTACCCATAGTGAAATCCGGCTTAAAGTGACCTGTGGCGCCCCCCTGTGGATGGATCTTGGTGGGGGTGCTTGGACCCCTTCTTGGGGTCTCCTCCAAGCCAGCCATGCCGACCAAGGGCACCCAAAACCCCGATGTGTGAGTGAAAAGCCTCCCCTGTGTCCCCATAGTGAAATCAGGCCTAAAATGACCTGTGGCGCCCCCCTGTGGATGGATCTTGGTGGGGGTGCTTGGACCCCTTCTTGGGGTCTCCCCCAAGCCAGCCATGCCGACCATGGGCACCCAAAACCCCCATGTGTGAGTGAACAGCCTCCCCTGGGTACCCATAGTGAAATCAGGCTTAAAGTGACCTGTGGCGCCCCCCTGTGGATGGATCTTGGTGGGGGTGCTTGGACCCCTTCTTGGGGTCTCCTCCAAGCCAGCCATGCCGACCATGGGCACCCAAAACCCCCATGTGTGAGTGAACAGCCTCCCCTGGGTACCCATAGTGAAATCAGGCTTAAAGTGACCTGTGGCGCCCCCCTGTGGATGGATCTTGGTGGGGGTGCTTGGACCCCTTCTTGGGGTCTCCTCCAAGCCAGCCATGCCGACCATGGGCACCCAAAACCCCGATGTGTGAGTGAAAAGCCTCCCCTGTGTCCCCATAGTGAAATCAGGCCTAAAATGACCTGTGGCGCCCCCCTGTGGATGGATCTTGGTGGGGGTGCTTGGACCCCTTCTTGGGGTCTCCCCCAAGCCAGCCATGCCGACCATGGGCACCCAAAACCCCCATGTGTGAGTGAACAGCCTCCCCTGGGTACCCATAGTGAAATCAGGCTTAAAGTGACCTGTGGCGCCCCCCTGTGGATGGATCTTGGTGGGGGTGCTTGGACCCCTTCTTGGGGTCTCCTCCAAGCCAGCCATGCCGACCATGGGCACCCAAAACCCCCATGTGTGAGTGAACAGCCTCCCCTGGGTACCCATAGTGAAATCAGGCTTAAAGTGACCTGTGGCGCCCCCCTGTGGATGGATCTTGGTGGGGGTGCTTGGACCCCTTCTTGGGGTCTCCTCCAAGCCAGCCATGCCGACCATGGGCACCCAAAACCCCCATGTGTGAGTGAACAGCCTCCCCTGGGTACCCATAGTGAAATCCGGCTTAAAGTGACCTGTGGCGCCCCCCTGTGGATGGATCTTGGTGGGGGTGCTTGGACCCCTTCTTGGGGTCTCCTCCAAGCCAGCCATGCCGACCAAGGGCACCCAAAACCCCGATGTGTGAGTGAAAAGCCTCCCCTGTGTCCCCATAGTGAAATCCGGCTTAAAGTGACCTGTGGCGCCCCCCTGTGGATGGATCTTGGTGGGGGTGCTTGGACCCCTTCTTGGGGTCTCCCCCAAGCCAGCCATGCCGACCATGGGCACCCAAAACCCCCATGTGTGAGTGAAAAGCCTCCCCTGTGTCCCCATAGTGAAATCCGGCTTAAAGTGACCTGTGGCGCCCCCCTGTGGATGGATCTTGGTGGGGGTGCTTGGACCCCTTCTTGGGGTCTCCTCCAAGCCAGCCATGCCGACCAAGGGCACCCAAAACCCCGATGTGTGAGTGAAAAGCCTCCCCTGTGTCCCCATAGTGAAATCCGGCTTAAAGTGACCTGTGGCGCCCCCCTGTGGATGGATCTTGGTGGGGGTGCTTGGACCCCTTCTTGGGGTCTCCCCCAAGCCAGCCATGCCGACCATGGGCACCCAAAACCCCCATGTGTGAGTGAACAGCCTCCCCTGGGTACCCATAGTGAAATCCGGCTTAAAGTGACCTGTGGCGCCCCCCTGTGGATGGATCTTGGTGGGGGTGCTTGGACCCCTTCTTGGGGTCTCCTCCAAGCCAGCCATGCCGACCAAGGGCACCCAAAACCCCGATGTGTGAGTGAAAAGCCTCCCCTGTGTCCCCATAGTGAAATCAGGCCTAAAATGACCTGTGGCGCCCCCCTGTGGATGGATCTTGGTGGGGGTGCTTGGACCCCTTCTTGGGGTCTCCCCCAAGCCAGCCATGCCGACCATGGGCACCCAAAACCCCCATGTGTGAGTGAACAGCCTCCCCTGGGTACCCATAGTGAAATCAGGCTTAAAGTGACCTGTGGCGCCCCCCTGTGGATGGATCTTGGTGGGGGTGCTTGGACCCCTTCTTGGGGTCTCCTCCAAGCCAGCCATGCCGACCATGGGCACCCAAAACCCCCATGTGTGAGTGAACAGCCTCCCCTGGGTACCCATAGTGAAATCCGGCTTAAAGTGACCTGTGGCGCCCCCCTGTGGATGGATCTTGGTGGGGGTGCTTGGACCCCTTCTTGGGGTCTCCTCCAAGCCAGCCATGCCGACCAAGGGCACCCAAAACCCCGATGTGTGAGTGAAAAGCCTCCCCTGTGTCCCCATAGTGAAATCCGGCTTAAAGTGACCTGTGGCGCCCCCCTGTGGATGGATCTTGGTGGGGGTGCTTGGACCCCTTCTTGGGGTCTCCTCCAAGCCAGCCATGCCGACCATGGGCACCCAAAACCCCCATGTGTGAGTGAACAGCCTCCCCTGGGTACCCATAGTGAAATCCGGCTTAAAGTGACCTGTGGCGCCCCCCTGTGGATGGATCTTGGTGGGGGTGCTTGGACCCCTTCTTGGGGTCTCCTCCAAGCCAGCCATGCCGACCAAGGGCACCCAAAACCCCGATGTGTGAGTGAAAAGCCTCCCCTGTGTCCCCATAGTGAAATCCGGCTTAAAGTGACCTGTGGCGCCCCCCTGTGGATGGATCTTGGTGGGGGTGCTTGGACCCCTTCTTGGGGTCTCCCCCAAGCTGGCCATGCCGGCCATGGGCACCCAAAACCCCCATGTGTGAGTGAAAAGCCTCCCCTGGGTCCCCATAGTGAAATCAGGCCTAAAATGACCTGTGGCGCCCCCCTGTGGATGGATCTTGGTGGGGGTGCTTGGACCCCTTCTTGGGGTCTCCCCCAAGCTGGCCATGCCGGCCATGGGCACCCAAAACCCCCATGTGTGAGTGAACAGCCTCCCCAGTGTACCCATAGTGAAATCCGGCTTAAAGTGACCTGTGGCGCCCCCCTGTGGATGGATCTTGGTGGGGGTGCTTGGACCCCTTCTTGGGGTCTCCTCCAAGCCAGCCATGCCGACCAAGGGCACCCAAAACCCCGATGTGTGAGTGAAAAGCCTCCCCTGTGTCCCCATAGTGAAATCAGGCCTAAAATGACCTGTGGCGCCCCCCTGTGGATGGATCTTGGTGGGGGTGCTTGGACCCCTTCTTGGGGTCCCCCCCAAGCCATCCATGCCGACCATGGGCACCCCAAACCCCCATGTGTGAGTGAACAGCCTCCCCTGGGTACCCATAGTGAAATCCGGCTTAAAGTGACCTGTGGCGCCCCCCTGTGGATGGATCTTGGTGGGGGTGCTTGGACCCCTTCTTGGGGTCTCCTCCAAGCCAGCCATGCCGACCATGGGCACCCAAAACCCCCATGTGTGAGTGAACAGCCTCCCCTGGGTACCCATAGTGAAATCCGGCTTAAAGTGACCTGTGGCGCCCCCCTGTGGATGGATCTTGGTGGGGGTGCTTGGACCCCTTCTTGGGGTCTCCTCCAAGCCAGCCATGCCGACCAAGGGCACCCAAAACCCCGATGTGTGAGTGAAAAGCCTCCCCTGTGTCCCCATAGTGAAATCCGGCTTAAAGTGACCTGTGGCGCCCCCCTGTGGATGGATCTTGGTGGGGGTGCTTGGACCCCTTCTTGGGGTCTCCCCCAAGCCAGCCATGCCGACCATGGGCACCCAAAACCCCCATGTGTGAGTGAAAAGCCTCCCCTGTGTCCCCATAGTGAAATCCGGCTTAAAGTGACCTGTGGCGCCCCCCTGTGGATGGATCTTGGTGGGGGTGCTTGGACCCCTTCTTGGGGTCTCCTCCAAGCCAGCCATGCCGACCAAGGGCACCCAAAACCCCGATGTGTGAGTGAAAAGCCTCCCCTGTGTCCCCATAGTGAAATCAGGCCTAAAATGACCTGTGGCGCCCCCCTGTGGATGGATCTTGGTGGGGGTGCTTGGACCCCTTCTTGGGGTCTCCCCCAAGCCAGCCATGCCGACCATGGGCACCCAAAACCCCCATGTGTGAGTGAACAGCCTCCCCTGGGTACCCATAGTGAAATCAGGCTTAAAGTGACCTGTGGCGCCCCCCTGTGGATGGATCTTGGTGGGGGTGCTTGGACCCCTTCTTGGGGTCTCCTCCAAGCCAGCCATGCCGACCATGGGCACCCAAAACCCCGATGTGTGAGTGAAAAGCCTCCCCTGTGTCCCCATAGTGAAATCAGGCCTAAAATGACCTGTGGCGCCCCCCTGTGGATGGATCTTGGTGGGGGTGCTTGGACCCCTTCTTGGGGTCTCCCCCAAGCCAGCCATGCCGACCATGGGCACCCAAAACCCCCATGTGTGAGTGAACAGCCTCCCCTGGGTACCCATAGTGAAATCAGGCTTAAAGTGACCTGTGGCGCCCCCCTGTGGATGGATCTTGGTGGGGGTGCTTGGACCCCTTCTTGGGGTCTCCTCCAAGCCAGCCATGCCGACCATGGGCACCCAAAACCCCCATGTGTGAGTGAACAGCCTCCCCTGGGTACCCATAGTGAAATCCGGCTTAAAGTGACCTGTGGCGCCCCCCTGTGGATGGATCTTGGTGGGGGTGCTTGGACCCCTTCTTGGGGTCTCCTCCAAGCCAGCCATGCCGACCATGGGCACCCAAAACCCCCATGTGTGAGTGAACAGCCTCCCCTGGGTACCCATAGTGAAATCCGGCTTAAAGTGACCTGTGGCGCCCCCCTGTGGATGGATCTTGGTGGGGGTGCTTGGACCCCTTCTTGGGGTCTCCTCCAAGCCAGCCATGCCGACCAAGGGCACCCAAAACCCCGATGTGTGAGTGAAAAGCCTCCCCTGTGTCCCCATAGTGAAATCCGGCTTAAAGTGACCTGTGGCGCCCCCCTGTGGATGGATCTTGGTGGGGGTGCTTGGACCCCTTCTTGGGGTCTCCCCCAAGCCAGCCATGCCGACCATGGGCACCCAAAACCCCCATGTGTGAGTGAAAAGCCTCCCCTGTGTCCCCATAGTGAAATCCGGCTTAAAGTGACCTGTGGCGCCCCCCTGTGGATGGATCTTGGTGGGGGTGCTTGGACCCCTTCTTGGGGTCTCCTCCAAGCCAGCCATGCCGACCAAGGGCACCCAAAACCCCGATGTGTGAGTGAAAAGCCTCCCCTGTGTCCCCATAGTGAAATCAGGCCTAAAATGACCTGTGGCGCCCCCCTGTGGATGGATCTTGGTGGGGGTGCTTGGACCCCTTCTTGGGGTCTCCCCCAAGCCAGCCATGCCGACCATGGGCACCCAAAACCCCCATGTGTGAGTGAACAGCCTCCCCTGGGTACCCATAGTGAAATCAGGCTTAAAGTGACCTGTGGCGCCCCCCTGTGGATGGATCTTGGTGGGGGTGCTTGGACCCCTTCTTGGGGTCTCCCCCAAGCCAGCCATGCCGACCATGGGCACCCAAAACCCCCATGTGTGAGTGAACAGCCTCCCCTGGGTCCCCATAGTGAAATCAGGCTTAAAATGACATGTGGCGCCCCCCTGTGGATAGATCCGGCTGTGGGTGCTTGGACCCCTTCTTGGGGTCCCCCCCAAGCCATCCATGCCGACCATGGGCACCCCAAACCCCCATGTGTGAGTGAACAGCCTCCCCTGGGTACCCATAGTGAAATCAGGCTTAAAATGACATGTGGCGCCCCCCTGTGGATAGATCCGGCTGTGGGTGCTTGGACCCCTTCTTGGGGTCCCCCCCAAGCTGGCCATGCCTTCAATGGGCACCCAAAACCCCCATGTGTGAGTGAACAGCCTCCCCTGGGTACCCATAGTGAAATCCGGCCTAAAGTGACATGTGGCGCCCCCCTGTGGATGGATCCGGCTGTGGGGTCTTGGACCCCTTCTTGGGGTCCCCCCCAAGCTGGCCATGCCTTCAATGGGCACCCAAAACCCCCATGTGTGAGTGAACAGCCTCCCCTGGGTACCCATAGTGAAATCAGGCTTAAAATGACATGTGGCGCCCCCCTGTGGATGGATCCGGCTGTGGGGTCTTGGACCCCCTCTTGGGGTCACCCCCAAGCCGGCCATGGGCACCCAAAACCCCCATTTGTGAGTTAAGATCATCCCCTGGTTCCCCTAGTGAAATCAGGCTTAAAATGACATGTGGCGCCCCCCTGTGGATGGATCCGGGTGTGGGGTCTTGGACCCACTCTTGGGGTCACCCCCAAGCCGGCCAAGGGCACCCAAAACCCCCATGTGTGAGGTAATAGCCTCCCCTGGTTCTCCTAGTGTCCGCCGGCGGTTTACCATATGGGGGTGTCTGACCAAGAACCCAATCCGAGAAAAGTGCATCAAAATCGGCCTTCCGGGAGCCAGGAGTCGGTCCCTGGTTCTCCTGGTGTCAACCGGATGGTTTCCATATGGGGGTGTCTGACCACCAACCCAATCCGAGAAAAGTGCATCAAAATCGGCCTTCCGGGAGCCAGGAGTCGGTCCCTGGTTCTCCTGGTGTCAACCGGATGGTTTCCATATGGGGGTGTCTGACCACCAACCCAATCCGAGAAAAGTGCATCAAAATCGGCCTTCCGGGAGCCAGGAGTCGGTCCCTGGTTCTCATAGTGTCAACCGGATGATTTCCATATGGGGGTGTCTGACCACCAACCCAATCCGAGAAAAGTGCATCAAAATCGGCCTTCCGGGAGCCAGGAGTCGGTCCCTGGTTCTCATAGTGTCAACCGGATGATTTCCATATGGGGGTGTCTGACCACCAACCCAATCCGAGAAAAGTGCATCAAAATCGGCCTTCCGGGAGCCAGGAGTCGGTCCCTGGTTCTCATAGTGTCAACCGGATGGTTTCCATATGGGGGTGTCTGACCACCAACCCAATCCGAGAAAAGTGCATCAAAATCGGCCTTCCGGGAGCCAGGAGTCGGTCCCTGGTTCTCCTGGTGTCAACCGGATGGTTTCCATATGGGGGTGTCTGACCACCAACCCAATCCGAGAAAAGTGCATCAAAATCGGCCTTCCGGGAGCCAGGAGTCGGTCCCTGGTTCTCCTAATGTCAACCGGATGGTTTCCATATGGGGGTGTCTGACCACCAACCCAATCCGAGAAAAGTGCATCAAAATCGGCCTTCCGTGAGGCAGGAGTCGGTCCCTGGTTCTCATAGTGTCAACCGGATGGTTTCCATATGGGGGTGTCTGACCACCAACCCAATCCGAGAAAAGTGCATCAAAATCGGCCTTCCGGGAGCCAGGAGTCGGTCCCTGGTTCTCCTAATGTCAACCGGATGGTTTCCATATGGGGGTGTCTGACCACCAACCCAATCCGAGAAAAGTGCATCAAAATCGGCCTTCCGTGAGGCAGGAGTCGGTCCCTGGTTCTCATAGTGTCAACCGGATGGTTTCCATATGGGGGTGTCTGACCACCAACCCAATCCGAGAAAAGTGCATCAAAATCGGCCTTCCGGGAGCCAGGAGTCGGTCCCTGGTTCTCCTAATGTCAACCGGATGGTTTCCATATGGGGGTGTCTGACCACCAACCCAATCCGAGAAAAGTGCATCAAAATCGGCCTTCCGGGAGCCAGGAGTCGGTCCCTGGTTCTCCTAATGTCAACCGGATGGTTTCCATATGGGGGTGTCTGACCACCAACCCAATCCGAGAAAAGTGCATCAAAATCGGCCTTCCGTGAGGCAGGAGTCGGTCCCTGGTTCTCATAGTGTCAACCGGATGGTTTCCATATGGGGGTGTCTGACCACCAACCCAATCCGAGAAAAGTGCATCAAAATCGGCCTTCCGGGAGCCAGGAGTCGGTCCCTGGTTCTCCTAATGTCAACCGGATGGTTTCCATATGGGGGTGTCTGACCACCAACCCAATCCGAGAAAAGTGCATCAAAATCGGCCTTCCGTGAGGCAGGAGTCGGTCCCTGGTTCTCATAGTGTCAACCGGATGGTTTCCATATGGGGGTGTCTGACCACCAACCCAATCCGAGAAAAGTGCATCAAAATCGGCCTTCCGGGAGCCAGGAGTCGGTCCCTGGTTCTCATAGTGTCAACCGGATGATTTCCATATGGGGGTGTCTGACCACCAACCCAATCCGAGAAAAGTGCATCAAAATCGGCCTTCCGTGAGGCAGGAGTCGGTCCCTGGTTCTCATAGTGTCAACCGGATGATTTCCATATGGGGGTGTCTGACCAACATCCCAATCCGAGAAAAGTGCATCAAAATCGGCCTTCCGGGAGCCAGGAGTCGGTCCCTGGTTCTCCTGGTGTCAACCGGATGGTTTCCATATGGGGGTGTCTGACCACCAACCCAATCCGAGAAAAGTGCATCAAAATCGGCCTTCCGGGAGCCAGGAGTCGGTCCCTGGTTCTCCTAATGTCAACCGGATGGTTTCCATATGGGGGTGTCTGACCACCAACCCAATCCGAGAAAAGTGCATCAAAATCGGCCTTCCGTGAGGCAGGAGTCGGTCCCTGGTTCTCATAGTGTCAACCGGATGGTTTCCATATGGGGGTGTCTGACCACCAACCCAATCCGAGAAAAGTGCATCAAAATCGGCCTTCCGGGAGCCAGGAGTCGGTCCCTGGTTCTCCTAATGTCAACCGGATGGTTTCCATATGGGGGTGTCTGACCACCAACCCAATCCGAGAAAAGTGCATCAAAATCGGCCTTCCGTGAGGCAGGAGTCGGTCCCTGGTTCTCATAGTGTCAACCGGATGGTTTCCATATGGGGGTGTCTGACCACCAACCCAATCCGAGAAAAGTGCATCAAAATCGGCCTTCCGGGAGCCAGGAGTCGGTCCCTGGTTCTCCTGGTGTCAACCGGATGGTTTCCATATGGGGGTGTCTGACCACCAACCCAATCCGAGAAAAGTGCATCAAAATCGGCCTTCCGGGAGCCAGGAGTCGGTCCCTGGTTCTCCTAATGTCAACCGGATGGTTTCCATATGGGGGTGTCTGACCACCAACCCAATCCGAGAAAAGTGCATCAAAATCGGCCTTCCGTGAGGCAGGAGTCGGTCCCTGGTTCTCATAGTGTCAACCGGATGGTTTCCATATGGGGGTGTCTGACCACCAACCCAATCCGAGAAAAGTGCATCAAAATCGGCCTTCCGTGAGGCAGGAGTCGGTCCCTGGTTCTCATAGTGTCAACCGGATGGTTTCCATATGGGGGTGTCTGACCACCAACCCAATCCGAGAAAAGTGCATCAAAATCGGCCTTCCGGGAGCCA
>NW_028157745.1:122500-127500 GCF_964263955.1 Coregonus lavaretus
GAGTGAAAAGCCTCCCCTGTGTCCCCATAGTGAAATCAGGCCTAAAATGACCTGTGGCGCCCCCCTGTGGATGGATCTTGGTGGGGGTGCTTGGACCCCTTCTTGGGGTCTCCCCCAAGCCAGCCATGCCGACCATGGGCACCCAAAACCCCCATGTGTGAGTGAACAGCCTCCCCTGGGTACCCATAGTGAAATCAGGCTTAAAGTGACCTGTGGCGCCCCCCTGTGGATGGATCTTGGTGGGGGTGCTTGGACCCCTTCTTGGGGTCTCCTCCAAGCCAGCCATGCCGACCATGGGCACCCAAAACCCCCATGTGTGAGTGAACAGCCTCCCCTGGGTACCCATAGTGAAATCCGGCTTAAAGTGACCTGTGGCGCCCCCCTGTGGATGGATCTTGGTGGGGGTGCTTGGACCCCTTCTTGGGGTCTCCTCCAAGCCAGCCATGCCGACCAAGGGCACCCAAAACCCCGATGTGTGAGTGAAAAGCCTCCCCTGTGTCCCCATAGTGAAATCCGGCTTAAAGTGACCTGTGGCGCCCCCCTGTGGATGGATCTTGGTGGGGGTGCTTGGACCCCTTCTTGGGGTCTCCCCCAAGCCAGCCATGCCGACCATGGGCACCCAAAACCCCCATGTGTGAGTGAAAAGCCTCCCCTGTGTCCCCATAGTGAAATCCGGCTTAAAGTGACCTGTGGCGCCCCCCTGTGGATGGATCTTGGTGGGGGTGCTTGGACCCCTTCTTGGGGTCTCCTCCAAGCCAGCCATGCCGACCAAGGGCACCCAAAACCCCGATGTGTGAGTGAAAAGCCTCTCCCTTGTGTCCCCATAGTGAAATCAGGCCTAAAATGACCTGTGGCGCCCCCCTGTGGATGGATCTTGGTGGGGGTGCTTGGACCCCTTCTTGGGGTCTCCCCCAAGCCAGCCATGCCGACCATGGGCACCCAAAACCCCCATGTGTGAGTGAACAGCCTCCCCTGGGTACCCATAGTGAAATCAGGCTTAAAGTGACCTGTGGCGCCCCCCTGTGGATGGATCTTGGTGGGGGTGCTTGGACCCCTTCTTGGGGTCTCCCCCAAGCCAGCCATGCCGACCATGGGCACCCAAAACCCCCATGTGTGAGTGAACAGCCTCCCCTGGGTCCCCATAGTGAAATCAGGCTTAAAATGACATGTGGCGCCCCCCTGTGGATAGATCCGGCTGTGGGTGCTTGGACCCCTTCTTGGGGTCCCCCCCAAGCCATCCATGCCGACCATGGGCACCCCAAACCCCCATGTGTGAGTGAACAGCCTCCCCTGGGTACCCATAGTGAAATCAGGCTTAAAATGACATGTGGCGCCCCCCTGTGGATAGATCCGGCTGTGGGTGCTTGGACCCCTTCTTGGGGTCCCCCCCAAGCTGGCCATGCCTTCAATGGGCACCCAAAACCCCCATGTGTGAGTGAACAGCCTCCCCTGGGTACCCATAGTGAAATCCGGCCTAAAGTGACATGTGGCGCCCCCCTGTGGATGGATCCGGCTGTGGGGTCTTGGACCCCTTCTTGGGGTCCCCCCCAAGCTGGCCATGCCTTCAATGGGCACCCAAAACCCCCATGTGTGAGTGAACAGCCTCCCCTGGGTACCCATAGTGAAATCAGGCTTAAAATGACATGTGGCGCCCCCCTGTGGATGGATCCGGCTGTGGGGTCTTGGACCCCCTCTTGGGGTCACCCCCAAGCCGGCCATGGGCACCCAAAACCCCCATTTGTGAGTTAAGATCATCCCCTGGTTCCCCTAGTGAAATCAGGCTTAAAATGACATGTGGCGCCCCCCTGTGGATGGATCCGGGTGTGGGGTCTTGGACCCACTCTTGGGGTCACCCCCAAGCCGGCCAAGGGCACCCAAAACCCCCATGTGTGAGGTAATAGCCTCCCCTGGTTCTCCTAGTGTCCGCCGGCGGTTTACCATATGGGGGTGTCTGACCAAGAACCCAATCCGAGAAAAGTGCATCAAAATCGGCCTTCCGGGAGCCAGGAGTCGGTCCCTGGTTCTCCTGGTGTCAACCGGATGGTTTCCATATGGGGGTGTCTGACCACCAACCCAATCCGAGAAAAGTGCATCAAAATCGGCCTTCCGGGAGCCAGGAGTCGGTCCCTGGTTCTCCTGGTGTCAACCGGATGGTTTCCATATGGGGGTGTCTGACCACCAACCCAATCCGAGAAAAGTGCATCAAAATCGGCCTTCCGGGAGCCAGGAGTCGGTCCCTGGTTCTCATAGTGTCAACCGGATGATTTCCATATGGGGGTGTCTGACCACCAACCCAATCCGAGAAAAGTGCATCAAAATCGGCCTTCCGGGAGCCAGGAGTCGGTCCCTGGTTCTCATAGTGTCAACCGGATGATTTCCATATGGGGGTGTCTGACCACCAACCCAATCCGAGAAAAGTGCATCAAAATCGGCCTTCCGGGAGCCAGGAGTCGGTCCCTGGTTCTCCTAATGTCAACCGGATGGTTTCCATATGGGGGTGTCTGACCACCAACCCAATCCGAGAAAAGTGCATCAAAATCGGCCTTCCGGGAGCCAGGAGTCGGTCCCTGGTTCTCCTAATGTCAACCGGATGGTTTCCATATGGGGGTGTCTGACCACCAACCCAATCCGAGAAAAGTGCATCAAAATCGGCCTTCCGGGAGCCAGGAGTCGGTCCCTGGTTCTCCTAATGTCAACCGGATGATTTCCATATGGGGGTGTCTGACCACCAACCCAATCCGAGAAAAGTGCATCAAAATCGGCCTTCCGGGAGCCAGGAGTCGGTCCCTGGTTCTCCTAATGTCAACCGGATGGTTTCCATATGGGGGTGTCTGACCACCAACCCAATCCGAGAAAAGTGCATCAAAATCGGCCTTCCGGGAGCCAGGAGTCGGTCCCTGGTTCTCCTAATGTCAACCGGATGATTTCCATATGGGGGTGTCTGACCACCAACCCAATCCGAGAAAAGTGCATCAAAATCGGCCTTCCGGGAGCCAGGAGTCGGTCCCTGGTTCTCCTGTTGTCAACCGGATGATTTCCATATGGGGGTGTCTGACCACCAACCCAATCCGAGAAAAGTGCATCAAAATCGGCCTTCCGGGAGCCAGGAGTCGGTCCCTGGTTCTCCTAATGTCAACCGGATGGTTTCCATATGGGGGTGTCTGACCACCAACCCAATCCGAGAAAAGTGCATCAAAATCGGCCTTCCGGGAGCCAGGAGTCGGTCCCTGGTTCTCCTAATGTCAACCGGATGGTTTCCATATGGGGGTGTCTGACCACCAACCCAATCCGAGAAAAGTGCATCAAAATCGGCCTTCCGGGAGCCAGGAGTCGGTCCCTGGTTCTCCTAATGTCAACCGGATGGTTTCCATATGGGGGTGTCTGACCACCAACCCAATCCGAGAAAAGTGCATCAAAATCGGCCTTCCGTGAGGCAGGAGTCGGTCCCTGGTTCTCATAGTGTCAACCGGATGGTTTCCATATGGGGGTGTCTGACCACCAACCCAATCCGAGAAAAGTGCATCAAAATCGGCCTTCCGGGAGCCAGGAGTCGGTCCCTGGTTCTCCTAATGTCAACCGGATGGTTTCCATATGGGGGTGTCTGACCACCAACCCAATCCGAGAAAAGTGCATCAAAATCGGCCTTCCGGGAGCCAGGAGTCGGTCCCTGGTTCTCCTAATGTCAACCGGATGGTTTCCATATGGGGGTGTCTGACCACCAACCCAATCCGAGAAAAGTGCATCAAAATCGGCCTTCCGGGAGCCAGGAGTCGGTCCCTGGTTCTCCTAATGTCAACCGGATGATTTCCATATGGGGGTGTCTGACCACCAACCCAATCCGAGAAAAGTGCATCAAAATCGGCCTTCCGGGAGCCAGGAGTCGGTCCCTGGTTCTCCTAATGTCAACCGGATGGTTTCCATATGGGGGTGTCTGACCACCAACCCAATCCGAGAAAAGTGCATCAAAATCGGCCTTCCGGGAGCCAGGAGTCGGTCCCTGGTTCTCCTAATGTCAACCGGATGATTTCCATATGGGGGTGTCTGACCACCAACCCAATCCGAGAAAAGTGCATCAAAATCGGCCTTCCGGGAGCCAGGAGTCGGTCCCTGGTTCTCCTGTTGTCAACCGGATGATTTCCATATGGGGGTGTCTGACCACCAACCCAATCCGAGAAAAGTGCATCAAAATCGGCCTTCCGGGAGCCAGGAGTCGGTCCCTGGTTCTCCTAATGTCAACCGGATGGTTTCCATATGGGGGTGTCTGACCACCAACCCAATCCGAGAAAAGTGCATCAAAATCGGCCTTCCGGGAGCCAGGAGTCGGTCCCTGGTTCTCCTGTTGTCAACCGGATGGTTTCCATATGGGGGTGTCTGACCACCAACCCAATCCGAGAAAAGTGCATCAAAATCGGCCTTCCGGGAGCCAGGAGTCGGTCCCTGGTTCTCCTAATGTCAACCGGATGGTTTCCATATGGGGGTGTCTGACCACCAACCCAATCCGAGAAAAGTGCATCAAAATCGGCCTTCCGGGAGCCAGGAGTCGGTCCCTGGTTCTCCTGTTGTCAACCGGATGATTTCCATATGGGGGTGTCTGACCACCAACCCAATCCGAGAAAAGTGCATCAAAATCGGCCTTCCGGGAGCCAGGAGTCGGTCCCTGGTTCTCCTAATGTCAACCGGATGGTTTCCATATGGGGGTGTCTGACCACCAACCCAATCCGAGAAAAGTGCATCAAAATCGGCCTTCCGGGAGCCAGGAGTCGGTCCCTGGTTCTCCTAATGTCAACCGGATGATTTCCATATGGGGGTGTCTGACCACCAACCCAATCCGAGAAAAGTGCATCAAAATCGGCCTTCCGGGAGCCAGGAGTCGGTCCCTGGTTCTCATAGTGTCAACCGGATGATTTCCATATGGGGGTGTCTGACCACCAACCCAATCCGAGAAAAGTGCATCAAAATCGGCCTTCCGGGAGCCAGGAGTCGGTCCCTGGTTCTCATAG
>NW_028157745.1:140000-147500 GCF_964263955.1 Coregonus lavaretus
AGTGAGAGATGGTTTGAGCGGACACAGAGTGTGGGCCTGGAGGCATGGAGGTCGGAGAGGCATGGAGGTCCAGGGAGTGAGCTGCAGTCTCAGGCCGAGTGAGAGAGGGTTTGAGTGGGCAGGGAGTGTGGGCCTGGTGGTCGTGGTTCTGGAGCCCAGGCCATCCAGGGAGTGAGCTGCAGTCTCAGGCCGAGTGAGAGAGGGTTTCACTGGGCATGGAGTGTAGAGATGGAGGAAATGAGCTCCAGAGGTCACAAATGTCAATGTGGGCCTGCATGGCTGTCAGCAGGGCCACAGAGAGAAGGCCCAAGTGAATAGGTGTGTCTGTGTGAGTGAGTGAACCTGTCTCATAGGGGGGCAGAGCAGGCATCCCCTTTGGGGGCTGTCTGCTCTGTCCCCCTTTTTTTTTGGCCTCCTATACCTCTGGAGGTCAAGGGAGTAAGCTGTACTCTCAAGCCCATGTGAGAGAGGCTTTTAATGGGAAGAGAGAGTTTAAAAAGAGGCATGGAGCTCCAGAGGTCACAAAGGTCAATGTGGGCCTGCATGGATGTCAGCAGGGCATGAGGGAGAAGGCCCAAGTGAATAGGTGTGTCTGTGTGAGTGAGTGAACCTGTCTCATAGGGGGGCAGAGCAGGCATCCCCTTTGGGGGCTGTCTGCTCTGTCCCCCTTTTTTTTTGGCCTCCTATACCTCTGGAGGTCAAGGGAGTAAGCTGTACTCTCAAGCCCATGGGAGAGAGGGTTTTAATAGGGAGAGAGTGATTAAAAAGAGGCATGGTGCTCCAGGGGAGTGAGCTGTACTCTCATGCCCATGGGAGATGCCCTTTACTAGGCAGGGAGTTTAGAACAAGGTGCATGGAGCTCCAGAGGTCACAAAGGTCAATGTGGGCCTGCATGGATGTCAGCAGGGCATGAGGGAGAAGGCCCAAGTGAATAGGTTTGTCTGTGTGTGTCTGTGTGAGTGAGTGAGTGAGTGTGTGTGTGAACCTTTCCCACAGGAGGGCAGCACTGTGCAGGCAGCTCCAATGGAGGCTGGCTGCTCTGTGCCCATGTATTATTTGTTCTCTCTCTCTCTCTCTCTCTCTCCCCTTTCTTCTGGCCTGCTGGATCACTTTTGTGTGTGGAGGGCTGGACTCTGTCTCACCCATCCCAGCCATGGGCACCCAGAATGCCCATGTGTGAGTCAGGAGCCCTCCCCTGGTTCTCCTAGTGAAAATGACCTGTGGCGCCCCCCTGTGGATGGATCTGGATGGGGGTGCTTGGACCCCTTCTTGGGGTCTCCCCCAAGCTGGCCATGCCGGCCATGGGCACCCAAAACCCCCATGTGTGAGTGAAAAGCCTCCCCTGGGTCCCCATAGTGAAATCAGGCCTAAAATGACCTGTGGCGCCCCCCTGTGGATGGATCTTGGTGGGGGTGCTTGGACCCCTTCTTGGGGTCTCCTCCAAGCCAGCCATGCCGACCATGGGCACCCAAAACCCCGATGTGTGAGTGAAAAGCCTCCCCTGTGTCCCCATAGTGAAATCAGGCCTAAAATGACCTGTGGCGCCCCCCTGTGGATGGATCTTGGTGGGGGTGCTTGGACCCCTTCTTGGGGTCTCCCCCAAGCCAGCCATGCCGACCATGGGCACCCAAAACCCCCATGTGTGAGTGAACAGCCTCCCCTGGGTACCCATAGTGAAATCAGGCTTAAAGTGACCTGTGGCGCCCCCCTGTGGATGGATCTTGGTGGGGGTGCTTGGACCCCTTCTTGGGGTCTCCTCCAAGCCAGCCATGCCGACCATGGGCACCCAAAACCCCCATGTGTGAGTGAACAGCCTCCCCTGGGTACCCATAGTGAAATCCGGCTTAAAGTGACCTGTGGCGCCCCCCTGTGGATGGATCTTGGTGGGGGTGCTTGGACCCCTTCTTGGGGTCTCCTCCAAGCCAGCCATGCCGACCATGGGCACCCAAAACCCCCATGTGTGAGTGAACAGCCTCCCCTGGGTACCCATAGTGAAATCCGGCTTAAAGTGACCTGTGGCGCCCCCCTGTGGATGGATCTTGGTGGGGGTGCTTGGACCCCTTCTTGGGGTCTCCTCCAAGCCAGCCATGCCGACCAAGGGCACCCAAAACCCCGATGTGTGAGTGAAAAGCCTCCCCTGTGTCCCCATAGTGAAATCCGGCTTAAAGTGACCTGTGGCGCCCCCCTGTGGATGGATCTTGGTGGGGGTGCTTGGACCCCTTCTTGGGGTCTCCCCCAAGCCAGCCATGCCGACCATGGGCACCCAAAACCCCCATGTGTGAGTGAAAAGCCTCCCCTGTGTCCCCATAGTGAAATCCGGCTTAAAGTGACCTGTGGCGCCCCCCTGTGGATGGATCTTGGTGGGGGTGCTTGGACCCCTTCTTGGGGTCTCCTCCAAGCCAGCCATGCCGACCAAGGGCACCCAAAACCCCGATGTGTGAGTGAAAAGCCTCCCCTGTGTCCCCATAGTGAAATCAGGCCTAAAATGACCTGTGGCGCCCCCCTGTGGATGGATCTTGGTGGGGGTGCTTGGACCCCTTCTTGGGGTCTCCCCCAAGCCAGCCATGCCGACCATGGGCACCCAAAACCCCCATGTGTGAGTGAACAGCCTCCCCTGGGTACCCATAGTGAAATCAGGCTCAAAGTGACCTGTGGCGCCCCCCTGTGGATGGATCTTGGTGGGGGTGCTTGGACCCCTTCTTGGGGTCTCCCCCAAGCCAGCCATGCCGACCATGGGCACCCAAAACCCCCATGTGTGAGTGAACAGCCTCCCCTGGGTCCCCATAGTGAAATCAGGCTTAAAATGACATGTGGCGCCCCCCTGTGGATAGATCCGGCTGTGGGTGCTTGGACCCCTTCTTGGGGTCCCCCCCAAGCCATCCATGCCGACCATGGGCACCCCAAACCCCCATGTGTGAGTGAACAGCCTCCCCTGGGTACCCATAGTGAAATCAGGCTTAAAATGACATGTGGCGCCCCCCTGTGGATAGATCCGGCTGTGGGTGCTTGGACCCCTTCTTGGGGTCCCCCCCAAGCTGGCCATGCCTTCAATGGGCACCCAAAACCCCCATGTGTGAGTGAACAGCCTCCCCTGGGTACCCATAGTGAAATCCGGCCTAAAGTGACATGTGGCGCCCCCCTGTGGATGGATCCGGCTGTGGGGTCTTGGACCCCTTCTTGGGGTCCCCCCCAAGCTGGCCATGCCTTCAATGGGCACCCAAAACCCCCATGTGTGAGTGAACAGCCTCCCCTGGGTACCCATAGTGAAATCAGGCTTAAAATGACATGTGGCGCCCCCCTGTGGATGGATCCGGCTGTGGGGTCTTGGACCCCCTCTTGGGGTCACCCCCAAGCCGGCCATGGGCACCCAAAACCCCCATTTGTGAGTTAAGATCATCCCCTGGTTCCCCTAGTGAAATCAGGCTTAAAATGACATGTGGCGCCCCCCTGTGGATGGATCCGGGTGTGGGGTCTTGGACCCACTCTTGGGGTCACCCCCAAGCCGGCCAAGGGCACCCAAAACCCCCATGTGTGAGGTAATAGCCTCCCCTGGTTCTCCTAGTGTCCGCCGGCGGTTTACCATATGGGGGTGTCTGACCAAGAACCCAATCCGAGAAAAGTGCATCAAAATCGGCCTTCCGGGAGCCAGGAGTCGGTCCCTGGTTCTCCTGGTGTCAACCGGATGGTTTCCATATGGGGGTGTCTGACCACCAACCCAATCCGAGAAAAGTGCATCAAAATCGGCCTTCCGGGAGCCAGGAGTCGGTCCCTGGTTCTCCTGGTGTCAACCGGATGGTTTCCATATGGGGGTGTCTGACCACCAACCCAATCCGAGAAAAGTGCATCAAAATCGGCCTTCCGGGAGCCAGGAGTCGGTCCCTGGTTCTCATAGTGTCAACCGGATGATTTCCATATGGGGGTGTCTGACCACCAACCCAATCCGAGAAAAGTGCATCAAAATCGGCCTTCCGTGAGGCAGGAGTCGGTCCCTGGTTCTCATAGTGTCAACCGGATGGTTTCCATATGGGGGTGTCTGACCACCAACCCAATCCGAGAAAAGTGCATCAAAATCGGCCTTCCGGGAGCCAGGAGTCGGTCCCTGGTTCTCCTAATGTCAACCGGATGGTTTCCATATGGGGGTGTCTGACCACCAACCCAATCCGAGAAAAGTGCATCAAAATCGGCCTTCCGGGAGCCAGGAGTCGGTCCCTGGTTCTCCTAATGTCAACCGGATGGTTTCCATATGGGGGTGTCTGACCACCAACCCAATCCGAGAAAAGTGCATCAAAATCGGCCTTCCGTGAGGCAGGAGTCGGTCCCTGGTTCTCATAGTGTCAACCGGATGGTTTCCATATGGGGGTGTCTGACCACCAACCCAATCCGAGAAAAGTGCATCAAAATCGGCCTTCCGTGAGGCAGGAGTCGGTCCCTGGTTCTCATAGTGTCAACCGGATGGTTTCCATATGGGGGTGTCTGACCACCAACCCAATCCGAGAAAAGTGCATCAAAATCGGCCTTCCGGGAGCCAGGAGTCGGTCCCTGGTTCTCCTAATGTCAACCGGATGGTTTCCATATGGGGGTGTCTGACCACCAACCCAATCCGAGAAAAGTGCATCAAAATCGGCCTTCCGGGAGCCAGGAGTCGGTCCCTGGTTCTCCTAATGTCAACCGGATGGTTTCCATATGGGGGTGTCTGACCACCAACCCAATCCGAGAAAAGTGCATCAAAATCGGCCTTCCGTGAGGCAGGAGTCGGTCCCTGGTTCTCATAGTGTCAACCGGATGGTTTCCATATGGGGGTGTCTGACCACCAACCCAATCCGAGAAAAGTGCATCAAAATCGGCCTTCCGGGAGCCAGGAGTCGGTCCCTGGTTCTCCTAATGTCAACCGGATGGTTTCCATATGGGGGTGTCTGACCACCAACCCAATCCGAGAAAAGTGCATCAAAATCGGCCTTCCGTGAGGCAGGAGTCGGTCCCTGGTTCTCATAGTGTCAACCGGATGGTTTCCATATGGGGGTGTCTGACCACCAACCCAATCCGAGAAAAGTGCATCAAAATCGGCCTTCCGGGAGCCAGGAGTCGGTCCCTGGTTCTCCTAATGTCAACCGGATGGTTTCCATATGGGGGTGTCTGACCACCAACCCAATCCGAGAAAAGTGCATCAAAATCGGCCTTCCGTGAGGCAGGAGTCGGTCCCTGGTTCTCATAGTGTCAACCGGATGGTTTCCATATGGGGGTGTCTGACCACCAACCCAATCCGAGAAAAGTGCATCAAAATCGGCCTTCCGGGAGCCAGGAGTCGGTCCCTGGTTCTCCTAATGTCAACCGGATGGTTTCCATATGGGGGTGTCTGACCACCAACCCAATCCGAGAAAAGTGCATCAAAATCGGCCTTCCGTGAGGCAGGAGTCGGTCCCTGGTTCTCATAGTGTCAACCGGATGGTTTCCATATGGGGGTGTCTGACCACCAACCCAATCCGAGAAAAGTGCATCAAAATCGGCCTTCCGGGAGCCAGGAGTCGGTCCCTGGTTCTCCTAATGTCAACCGGATGGTTTCCATATGGGGGTGTCTGACCACCAACCCAATCCGAGAAAAGTGCATCAAAATCGGCCTTCCGTGAGGCAGGAGTCGGTCCCTGGTTCTCATAGTGTCAACCGGATGGTTTCCATATGGGGGTGTCTGACCACCAACCCAATCCGAGAAAAGTGCATCAAAATCGGCCTTCCGGGAGCCAGGAGTCGGTCCCTGGTTCTCATAGTGTCAACCGGATGATTTCCATATGGGGGTGTCTGACCACCAACCCAATCCGAGAAAAGTGCATCAAAATCGGCCTTCCGTGAGGCAGGAGTCGGTCCCTGGTTCTCATAGTGTCAACCGGATGATTTCCATATGGGGGTGTCTGACCAACATCCCAATCCGAGAAAAGTGCATCAAAATCGGCCTTCCGGGAGCCAGGAGTCGGTCCCTGGTTCTCCTGGTGTCAACCGGATGGTTTCCATATGGGGGTGTCTGACCACCAACCCAATCCGAGAAAAGTGCATCAAAATCGGCCTTCCGGGAGCCAGGAGTCGGTCCCTGGTTCTCCTAATGTCAACCGGATGGTTTCCATATGGGGGTGTCTGACCACCAACCCAATCCGAGAAAAGTGCATCAAAATCGGCCTTCCGTGAGGCAGGAGTCGGTCCCTGGTTCTCATAGTGTCAACCGGATGGTTTCCATATGGGGGTGTCTGACCACCAACCCAATCCGAGAAAAGTGCATCAAAATCGGCCTTCCGTGAGGCAGGAGTCGGTCCCTGGTTCTCATAGTGTCAACCGGATGATTTCCATATGGGGGTGTCTGACCACCAACCCAATCCGAGAAAAGTGCATCAAAATCGGCCTTCCGGGAGCCAGGAGTCGGTCCCTGGTTCTCATAGTGTCAACCGGATGATTTCCATATGGGGGTGTCTGACCACCAACCCAATCCGAGAAAAGTGCATCAAAATCGGCCTTCCGGGAGCCAGGAGTCGGTCCCTGGTTCTCCTGTTGTCAACCGGATGATTTCCATATGGGGGTGTCTGACCAACATCCCAATCCGAAAAAAGTGCATCAAATCGGCCTTCCGGGAGCCAGGAGTCGGTCCCTGGTTCTCCTGTTGTCAACCGGATGATTTCCATATGGGGGTGTCTGACCACCACCCCAATCCGAAAAAAGTGCATCAAATCGGCCTTCCGTGAGCCAGGAGTCGGTCCCTGGTTCTCCTGGTGTCCGCCGACGGACAACCATGTTGGGGTGTCTGACCCACAACCCAATCCGACCAAGTGCACCCAAATCGGCCTTCCGTGAGCCAGGAGTCGGTCTCTGGTTCTCCCATCGACCGCCGGCGGTCTTCCATGTGGGGGTGTCTGACCCACAACCCAATCCGACCAAGAGCACCCATGTCGGCCTTGTGTGAGTCAGGAGCCGTTCCCCCTGGTTCTCATTTGGGTTACCATGCACGAAGGGACATAGTGCAATTTCGGCCGATTTTTCCGATTTTTTCAAATAATGTTTAAAAATACTTCCCGATGAGCTAGAGGTCCCAAATTTGGTCTATTATCCTCTTTTATGATGAACTTCCATTACCTAAAAGGGTTTTTCTTAACTCGTATAGGAACATCAACCGTTCTGACCCCTATTTTTTTTTTTCACTTTTCTAACATAATTAAAATATAGTAAAAAATTTCCAAAAACGAATTAATTTATATATAAATGTGCGTCTATTCGTGCCCTTTTGCGCCAAAAAAACCCCATCCTGATTGGACTTTTAGTTTTTGAATTATTAACGTTTTAAGTCGTTTTTTCAAAACCGAAATCGCTGTTTTTTCCCCCAAACGGCGGAGCACAGACAGGCCCAGCGGGTGGCAGGGCTTATGTCGATAATTTGGCCTCTCCCGTAGTAGCCCCACTCGGTTCCAGGTCGGCCAGACAGGTACCGGCGCGATTTTGAAAACCTCGTTTTCAGAGAATAGACTT